>NC_071127.1:13300208-13603750 GCF_024256425.1 Clarias gariepinus | reverse complement strand
TTCACATGATCTTCATTTGATGTGCCTAACATAGAATCACTAACTTAAATGCTTTAAAAAAGTCCTATTATGATTCACTCATGCAATTTTTAAGACACTTCTCCTTGAATTGAGAAAAAGGACAAAAATCAGGTTGTTTTTTTTCTCAGGTTTTTGTACACTGGAAACCACTCTAAATGTTTAAAAATGACCAAAAGGTAAGAGTTCCCCTCTAGGATCCTTTGTCAATGCGGCTCTGATTGGTAAAAAGATATTTGTATAAATATGAATAAAATGTTTTCTCACGTGTTCATTGTCGTAGATAAGATCTGTGTAAAGGCTGGATGCCATTCTTTCATTGCACGTGCAAGTACAAGTACACATGCTATCGTTTAGAAGTGGCACCACACCTAGAAAAAGCACTTACCAAGAACTGATAAACTCGTCAGACAGCTGAAAATTGGCTGCAGATTTTACCAGCGAGTTTTTTTTGTAAGTGTACAGTACTTTTTGTAACTTTTGTAACATTGCTTCAGTTACATTAACTTCAGGGTTAAAACATAACATAATACACTGCAAAGTCACACACTAAGATTTCATTCAACCAGCTTAAGCTTTGATTGCAGCTACACAATGTGGTTTCCAGACCACTCTTTCACAATCTGAGTCCTGGAATATGGCCATGGCATCAGGGAAGAAACACTCCATAGATGTGAAAACCTTCAGTATATTCAGGTCGACAGCTGACCTTATTTTATTGCCACATAACATTGCGGGGCCTAGAACTGAACAAATGGGTCCATTACTTTATGCACTTCCCTTCATTCCCTTATCAAGTCAAGTCAAATAGCCTTTTATTGTCATTTCAACCATATAAAGGAATACACGATGAAACTAAACAACGTTCTTTCAAGACCAAGGTGCTACATACAACATAAATTAACAACATAAATGAACTAACTAGCTACCCAAGAAACCCAAGTAACCTGTAGGAATGAGCTAACCTGATGATGCGGAATAGGGTCGATCCGGACTCATTAGACAACTTGAGCGTCTTTCTATTACTCTAAAGTCCAATCTTTATGCTTCCTAGCAAAATCAAGCTTTTTTTTCCTGATTAAACTCATTAACATGTGGTTCTCTTATGGCCACACAGCTGATTAGTTCCAATCCTGTGAGGAAATGCTCTTACTTTTACTATTAAACATAGCTATGATTTTTACTGTTTATTTTTTTTTACCCTACATCTTCACCAAGTGTTTATTTTGGAAAATGCACGATCCTTCCAGGGTTTGATAATGTGTTAAAGGGTTCTTAACCCAGTTCCAATAATTTTCACATATTCTTAGTTGTTTTCTTTGCTCAATACAGCCCAATAATTTGACCCTTATGAAAAAGCAACATGTTTTTGGCCAGGCATTTTTTGTTCAAAAAATGGTGTGTGTGTATGTGTGTGTGTGAGCAAAGTTTTAAGGAAGCCAAAATGTTGAATGAAAACAGACAAAAACAAGAGTCAGAGAGTTATAATAACAGTAGTTGAATCAAAGAGTAAAAAACACTGTAATAATCAAGCAGAGTCAAAATAACACACTATAAGACTGAAAGAGTAAAAAAAAAAAGACTATACGAGAGGGTAAAAACAGTATATGAGTCAAAGGGTCAAAAAATAACACAGTCAAGTAGTAAAACAGTAATAACTCCACTGTAAGAGTCAAGGAGTTAAAGAACAACACTATAAAAATCAAAGACCATGAGTCAAAGAGTACTGTAAAACAACAACAACGACATAATGAGTCAAAGAATAAAACAACAACAACAACAACAACAACAACGGCATGAGTCAAAGAGTAAAACAACAACAACATAATGAGTCAAAGAATAAAACAACAACGCCATGAGTCAAAGAATAAAACAACAACAACGCCATGAGTCAAAGAATAAAACAACAACAACGCCATGAGTCAAAGAATAAAACAACAACAACGCCATGAGTCAAAGAATAAAACAACAACAACGCCATGAGTCAAAGAATAAAACAACAACAACGCCATGAGTCAAAGAATAAAACAACAACAACGCCATGAGTCAAAGAATAAAACAACAACAACGCCATGAGTCAAAGAATAAAACAACAACAACGCCATGAGTCAAAGAATAAAACAACAACAACGCCATGAGTCAAAGAATAAAACAACAACAACGCCATGAGTCAAAGAATAAAACAACAACAACGCCATGAGTCAAAGAATAAAACAACAACAACGCCATGAGTCAAAGAATAAAACAACAACAACGCCATGAGTCAAAGAATAAAACAACAACAACGCCATGAGTCAAAGAATAAAACAACAACAACGCCATGAGTCAAAGAATAAAACAACAACAACGCCATGAGTCAAAGAATAAAACACCACCATAAGTCAAAATGTAAAACAACACAATGAATCTAGGAGTAAAACAACACCAACACCACCAAAAGTTAAAAAGTAAAACAACACCACCATAAGTCAAAGTGTAAAAAAACAACAACACTATGAATCAAAGAGTTAAACAACAACACCATAAGTCAAAAAGTAAAACAACACCATGAGTCAAAGAGTAAAACAACAAGAACATCAATAAGTCCATAAGGTAAGACAATACCATCACTATAAGTGTCACAGGTGAAAACAACAACAGCAACAACACTATGAGTAAAAGAGTAAAACAACAAAAACAACACTATAAGAAACAAAGGGTAAATCATCATCATCAAAAACAGCACTATAACAATCAAAGATTAAAACAACAATACTATAAGAAGAGTAAAACAAAACAAAGGGAAAAACAAAAACAACAACAACAAAAACAAAAGGAATCAAAGGTTAAAACAAAACCATAATAATCACAGGATAAAACAACAACAACAACAAAAACAACACCATAATAATCAAAGGGTAAAACAGCAACAACAAAAACTACTACAATAATCAAAGGGTAAAAACTGTAACAAATCTATAAAAAGCCAAAAGATCACCACCACCACTAGAAGAGTCAACAGGTACTGCAACAACAACAACAACAACAACAGTATGAGAATTAAAGGGTAAAACAACAACAACATTATAAGTGTACACAAAAACAGCACTCAAAGAATCAAGCATCAAAGAGTAAAACAACAAAAAATTGCGTTATAATAATCAAAGAGTAAAACAATACTATAAGAATCAAAGGGTAAAACAACAACACTATAAAAGTCAAAGAGTAAAAAGAAGACCACCACTGTTGGAAGAGGCAACGGGTACTACAACAATAACAACACCATCACTAAAAGTCCCAGGGGAACACTACCACTATAAGAACCAAAGAGACGGCAACAACAGAAAAACAACAGAAAAGTCAAAATAATGTGTCAAAAACATAAAAAGAGACATTTTTTCTTCTATGTAGGCTTTTTATTTTGGTAACATGCCATCTAGGTTATGTAATAGGTTATACAGTGTGTGTGTGTGTGTGTGTGTGTGTGTGTGTGTGTGTGTGTGTGTGTGTGTGTGTGTGCGATATACATGTGTACTCTTTGGCTTGTTTTGTGGTGGTAGTGTTCTTTGGAATCTTTGATTCTTATATTGTTGTTGTTTTACTACTTGACTATCAGTGTTATTTTGACTCTCTGACTCTTTGTGGTGTTTCCCGCGACTCTTATAGTGATTTTTGACTCTCAGTCTTAGTCTGTGTTATTTTGACGCCACTTGATTATTACATTGTCTTTTTCCTCTTTGATTCATATACTGTTATTATAACTTTCTAAATCTTTTTTTTTTTCTGTTTTCAAGCTGGCTTCCATAAAGCGTTGCTCACATTTACAAAGAACATCTTAATAGGTTATGACATAAACTCAAAGAAAACAGCTTTTTTTCCCCTCATCTATTAAAATGAGTGCACCAAGTCTCTCTCTCTAAACGCCGTCCTGTCTCCTCTACTGAACCAGAGCTTTTCATTGATTCTGCCATCTGACCATCTGTCCGTGTGCTTGGGGAGAGATGACTATTTCTTTTTTCTTTCGAATTTATAAATAAAGAAAGTATGAACTTTAAAAAAAAAAAAAAAAAAAAAAAACTGTGGTTTTGGCAGCCGTGACAAAGATCCATGGAATATGCAAAGAGATCAAATCCAGTCGGTCTCTGCAACGTAAAGTCAAAAATCTTAAAGACATTCAATGAGGTTTATGGAACTAAAGAAGAAATGCTGTTACCTTATTTTACTCTTAGTATTATTTTTTTCTTATTTTGACCTTCAAGTAAACTTATCCTTATCTAAGTTCAGTCTAATAGAAAGCCCCGGTTATGTTAAACACTACGCTATCTTATTTATTCATTACAAAAAAATATATATAATCTGGTTCTAATACTGCTCTCGCTTTGTTGTGTTCTTTTTGCCAGGACTGAAATTAAAAGTAAAGTAGTTTGCCAGTTTATTGGGTGGTTCCCCTTTCAGAGCTTCGGTGCTTTTGCAAATGTAATTTTAAATCCCAAGATAATAACGCATGTTTATACTGTACAAAAGTTAGTTCTGATGAAATAATGTGATTGAAAGAGCGCGATTCCATGAGTGATGATATATAGCATAAGAGCACTTGGACGCTTAACTGGTAATTGTTAATTAAACTAAACGTCGGTTGGTCATCAGCACTGCCAGTCGCGGAAGGATATAATGTTGTTTGTTTGAAGATCAAAACAACTGGCTAAATAAACAAACATAATACGCTTTTGATGATAAATGCTGTTTGCGGAACTGTTCTATTAAAGCAATATTGCACTGGAGGTCGATATGTTGTACTAAATATAATCATGGATGTAATATTTTTAGCACTTGGGCTACACTATCATGCATACGATCGCATTCCAGGCGTGCTGATATAGAGCACAACAGCACTGTGACCATTGCGTGATTATATAGGCACTTAGTATACGTTGGTCGACAAAAAAGAAAACATATTTGGTACTATTGATGGGACGTACAGTTCTTTCAAAAAATGTACGTACAATAAAAAAATTTATTGACCTTTAGCTCCTTTAATCGCTTATGTTTTTACAGTCACACACTGAAAACTGTAACACACACAAACTCCTACACCCTACCTACTGACACAACACAACACGAAATAAAAAAGTGTTAAATAAATGTGTCCTAAGAGAGAAACCTTCATCATATCAACAACTACATGCTCTGATTACACGGCGTGTCAGTCATCGACGGTTATAAATAAACCGCTCGCGGGCGGGACTACCGTCAAGGCCGTGCTGTTACCGAAATCAAATCAACAAGGTTCAACCAATCAGATGGAATAATATGACAGATAATATGATCTGTGTTCCTTCACGTCAGGGCTTGTGTTTTAAATAACCCTGTCAAGCAAAAATATCCAGACAACCGCAGGACTGCGGTCAGAGACTGACCTGCTGTGCATGATACACTGCGGCACTGGAACAAGTGTGTCAGATTACCGCAACGTCAGTTTTCCTGCTGTGTAGGTGCATTATCCAAATAATATCCGGTCAGTGGCCTTGTAGTGGTCACTGCTGGCTGACACGGTGTGTATATGAACAGATGGCTTGTACACAGTAATTGGACACCTAGAAATTGCACATTTGTGGTAGGCGAACCTGAAAAAAAAAAAAGGTTTCCAAAGAACAGTCACCTCACTGTGGCTGATGCCGACTATGTGTCGTTTGTGAACGCTCTTTGATGAAGCCTTTTTTAATCGAACGGCGCGAGACAGTTTTCACAGATTTGGACAAAGCTGATACTCTTACCGTGTAATCTAATCAAAAGGCTTTCAGGGAAAGCTCATTTTAACGTCTGCGGGCTTCGCTAGTGTGAACGCGGAGTCGTGCTTGTATGAAGCGGAACAAGAAGATCATGTAGGTCGCCCTGTGTATGCACATTTCTAAGGAAGTTTGTAGTGAATTTAATCATTTAATTGGAGCAGGAGGGGTTAACTGGTCAGAACGCAGACCACGCGAAATATTTCACCAGAATTATTTGAGCATTTGAAAAATAATATAATACATGGATGCAATGAAAATTTTAAAACGGCTGTTCAGCTCTTTTAGTTTCTTTAGAAACCAGTTGCACGCGTTTATGTAAAAAGTTCAACTGAAGACAACTCGTGACAATGAACTATAGTCTTAACTATCTATATTTACTCTCTGATTAGAAAACTGACCAGAAGCGATGAGGAAAATTTTATTTAATGACACGACTAATTTCTGTGGCAATTCATTTAAAATAGACTTTTTTTCTAAAAAAATCTATTTTAATTTATTTATACAATATGTTTGCATTTGAGACGGTAAATTCTTATCATTCCTCTATAATCCTGCAGGTGGCGTGCTCTAAACTGTTGAAAATTAAATGTCAGATTTGAAATCAATCTTTGCTATGACGCTGACGAAAATAATGTTGCAATAAATTGTTTTTGTACAGAGTAACCATAGTATTATTTTAAATTAATTTATCTTCTATAGCACCTCAGAGTCGCAGGGGGCCTGGAGGCACACACATACCCACCCACACACCCACCCACACACACACACACACCCACACACACACACACACAAAATTCATGCCAATTAGCCTAACCACCTGCATGTCTTTGGACTGTGGGAGGAAACCCACCAATAACATGCAAACTCCACGCACACAGGCCCGAGGCGGAACTCGAACCCTCATTTATGCAAATTTTAGCAAGGTGCACATAAATCACACAACCTCCGTCTTTCAAACTGCTCTTTTATGTGGACTTGACTTTAATTACTACAAAGCATGCGGTGACGCTTTACATCTCTTCTACATCCGTTACTGTTTGCTTGTGTCTTTTTGCTACTGTTGCTTGAGATTCTTTTTTTTTAGGGAGATTTGTCATGTTATACAACTTACTCACTATTTATACTGTACAGGGTCACAGAGGGCCTTGAACCTATTGCCCAGGAGACTTGGGGCACGTGCGGTACAGTCTATATGGGGTGCCAATCCATTGCAGGGATCACACAGGCATTCACACACTACGGGCAATTTGGGAACTCCAGTCAGCCTAATATGCATGTCTTTGGACTGTGGGAGGAAAACCACTAAGCATGGGCAGACTCCATGCACAAACTCTGGGAATCTAATCAAGTGACAGTGCCAACCCCAATGCCACTGTGCCGCCATGTAATTAACTGGACTTTTATAAACCTGGATAACCTTTAAACATCTTGTTTAAGGGAATTACAGATGAATTCGAAAGTATAGTTTAATTTCATGAAATCATTTTAATCAAGATAGGTCAGTGACAGACTGAAAAAAACAACAACAACTCAAGCCTTTTCTCTTTATTAAACTCAAACGAGTCATTTGAGAGTCGACTCTGAGTCGAGTCGAATCATAGGACTCAGTTTAAAAAAAAAAAAAAAAAAAAGATCCGGAATTCCCATCGCTCGCGCAGAATAATACAGTCATTTCGAGCACAGCCTCTCCCTTCAGCGTTTGACCTCAAAAGCCCACCTTGGGTGGAGAGCGCTTCAATCCCAAATGACCCCTCTCTCCCTTCCTAAGTGCACTACTTAGGCTGTGAAATCAGCGCGGGAACAACGAGTAGTGCACGGGAGTCATTTAGGCGCGAGCCTTGTTCGCTCGCAGCCTAGTTGCGTAATCCTGATCTACGGCGGCGGGCAAGGGACACAGCGAGCCGCGAAGTGGTTAATTCTCGAGTTTCAGCACTCCTGATAGTAGAGTCGCACCCAGTATAGTATAGTATAGTATAGTAGTGAAAATAAAAATTTAAAAAAGCACTTCATTTCTAAACCACACTCAATAACAATAATACGCATATAGTTATATAGTTGCATTGGTGATGAGAAAATATCGCGAGACATATCGCGTTCTTTCACGCGACGGATTTTTTTTCCTCAACCGAGGGGGGAGAAAAAAGCTAAAACAACTGGCACTGGTGCACAAAGTTACAAGCAAAGTTGATGCCAACATGTGCATATACAACGTGCACACGTGATCACTTGCACAGCGTGAAAACACGAAATATTTCACATCCTCCATTGCCCAGAACGTTTGCGAAACTGACACCTCCAACCACATCCGCTCCGACAAACACAGGGTACATACGCTCACTCAGAAAGAAAAAAAAACCCCAAGCGATCAACTCCAGCTAGCAAGTATAATAATAATGCAGCGTGCATATACAGTACACACATTGCACACTGACACACACACACACACACACACTAGCATTGCAACCTGCCTTTAATCTTCCTTACGCTTTGACAACCCCGAAACGTAAGGGATATGACTCACCTCCAAAGCCTGCGGGAGGAATTAGGTCCAAAAAAACAACTGCGCTTATTGTGCACCCGAGTCCAGAAGGAGCGGCGCGTCCCGGAGCGACCCTGCGGCGCGAGACACACACACACACAGAGAGAGTCAGGGCCGGTCAGGTCTCACACACTGAGCCGGGCGAAGCCGCGCACACACACTCACACACACTTGCACGCACACAAGTGCAGCTCTCGCTTTCGATCGCTAAGAGGAATCAGAGAGCAGTCTTGCGTGTGTGTGTGTGTGTGTGTGTGTGTGTTTTCTTCTTCGCACAGGATCAGATTCTTATCTCAAGGTTGTGGGCTCTGCTCCAACACTGTGCTCGAGTTTAATGATCAAGCTGCAGGTTTACTTAAAATGAAACCAAACCGCATGTATTCATCCATTCACCCACTGACTCACTCTCCCACTCACTCACTCTCCCACTCACTTATCCACTCACTCACTTATCCACTCACTCACTCTCCCACTTACTCCACCACCCGTTCATCCACTCACTCACTCTCCCACTCACTCACTTATCCACTCACTCATCCACTCACTCACTCTCCCACTCACTCACTCACTCACTCTCCCACCCACTCACTCATTCACTCACTCACTCATCCACTCACTCACTCTCCCACTCACTCATCCACTCACTCACTCATCCACTCACTCACTCTCCCACTCACTCATCCACTCACTCACTCTCCCACTCACTCATCCACTGACTCACTCTCCCACTCACTCACTCTCCCACTCACTTATCCACTCACTCACTTATCCACTCACTCACTCTCCCACTTACTCCACCACCCGTTCATCCACTCACTCACTCTCCCACTCACTCACTTATCCACTCACTCATCCACTCACTCACTCTCCCACTCACTCACTCACTCACTCTCCCACCCACTCACTCATTCACTCACTCACTCATCCGCTCACTCACTCTCCCACTCACTCATCCACTCACTCACTCTCCCACTCACTCATCCACTCACTCACTCATCCACTCACTCACTCTCCCACTCACTCATCCACTCACTCACTTATCCACTCACTCACTCACTCTCCCACTCACTCACTCTCCCACTCACTCACTCTCCCACTCACTTACTCATCCACTTACTCACTCTCCCACTCACTCACTTATCCACTCACTTACTCTTCCACTCACTCACTCATCCACTCACTCACTCTCCCACTCACTCCACCACCCGTTCATCCACTCACTCACTCTCCCACTCACTTACTTATCCACTCACTCACTTATTTACTCTTTCACTCACTTTTTCAATTACTCACTCATCCACTCACCCATTCTTCCACTCACTCACTCTCCCACTCACTCACTCATCCATCCACTCACTCTCCCACTCACTCAACCACCCGTTCATCCACTCACTTACTCTTCCACTCACTCACTCACCCACTCGCTCACTTACTCACTTATCCACTCACTCATCCATCCACTCATTCATTCACTCACTCTCCCACTCACTTATCCACTCACTCACTTATTTAGTCTCACTCACTCACTTTTCCACTTACCCATTCATCCACTCACTCACTTATCCACTCACTCCCCACTCGTTCACTCACTCACTCATGCACCCACCTACTCATCTATTTAGTCATCCACTCACTCATCCATCCACTCACTCACTCATCCATCCACTCACTCATTCATCCATCCACTCACTCATCCATCCACTCACTCACTCATCCATCCACTCACTCACTCATCCATCCACTCACTCACTTATCCATCCACCCACTAACTCACTTATCCACCCACCCACTCATCTACTTAGTCATCCACTTACTTATCCATCCACTCACTCACTTATCCATCCACTTACTCACTCACCCACTCACTCACCCACTCGCTCACTTACTTACATATCCACTCACTCATCCATCCACTCATTCATTCACTTACTCTCCCACTCACTCACTTATCCACCCACTCACTTATTTACTCTTTCACTCACTTTTCCACTTTTTCACAAATCCACCCACCCATTCATCCACTCACTCACTTATCCACTCACTCTCCCCATTAGTTCACTTACTCACTCATGCACCCACCTACTCATCTATTTAGTTATCCACTTACTCATCCATCCACTCACAGATTTATCCATTCACCCACTTACTTATACATCCACTCACTCATTCACCCACTCACTCACTTACCCACTCGCTCACTTACTCACTTATCCACCCACCCATTTATCCACTCACGCCCTTATCCATCCACTCACTCACTCATTCACTCACTCTCCCACTCACTTACTTATCCACTTACTCACTTATTTACTCTTCCACTTACTTTTCCACTTACTTACTCATCCACTTGCTCACTTACTCACTCATCCACCCACCCATTTATCCACTTACTTACTTATCCACCCACTCACCCACTCATTCACTCACTCACTCATGCACTCACCTACTCATCTATTTAGTCATCCACTCACTAATCCATCCACTCACTCACTTACTTATCCATCCACCCACTCACTTACTCAACCACTCGTTTATTCGCTTACTTATCCACCCACCCACTCATCTACTTAGTCATCCACTTACTTATCCATCCACTCACTCACTTATCCACTCACTCACTCACTCACTCACTCATCCATCCACCCATCCATCTACTCACTCCCTTATCCATCCACTCACTCATCCATACACTCACTCACTTGCTCACTTACTCACTTATCTACCCACCCATTCATCCACTCACTCACTTATCCATCCACTTACTCGCCCACTCATCCACTCACTTATCCACTTACTCACCCACTCGTTCACTCACTCACTCATGCACCCACCCACACATTTACTTAGTTATTCATCCATCCACTCACTCACTTATTCATCCACTCACTCAATCATCCACCCACCCACTCACTCACCCACCCATTCATTCACTCACTCATCCACCCACCCACTCATCTACTTAGTCATCCACTCACTCATCCATCCAAACACTCAGTTTTCCATCCACTGACTCACTCACTCACCTGCTCATCTACTTAGTCATCCACTCACTAATTGACCTACCCACTCATCCACTCACTCACTAATCCAATCAATTAGTCTCATCCACTTACTTATTCATCCATTCACTCATACCCTCACTCATCCACTCAATCACTTCCTCTGTGTTTGGTGGGTTTCCTCCGTGTATTCCGGTTTCGTCCTACAGTCCAAAGATATGCAGGTTAGGCTAACTGGCATTCCCAAATTGCCCATAGTGTGTAAATGAGTGTGTGAATGTTGACTGGAGGTCCTACGACAACATAAAATGGGAGTAAATACAACAGTAATCACCTTTGGCCTCCACAGTCCCTAGTTGGACTACAGAGGTTCCTAGATAGATGGATGGAGACTTTTTTTTTTCCTTAGGAAAGTTACAGGGATGAATGGCAACAGAAGTTAACAATTCACTATTTTTTTGTATCGTTATTAAGAAGTTGTGCCTTAATAATAAATCTTTGTGTTTTATCCTGTTACCAATTTTGATTAGCCCCATTGACTTATATTGTTTGTTGTCTATTTATTTTTAAACAGGCTTTTATTTTACCCCATAAAATCACAATAAGTGTATATTTATTGTAATTGTTGAGTTTTTCTAGGGTCCGGGTTCGATTCCCACCTTGGGGTCTGTGTGTGTGGAGTTTACAGTACATGTTCTCCTCGTGCTTGGTGCGTTTCCTCTGGGTAATCCGGTTTCCTCCCACAGTTCAAAAGACATCCATGGCGTCCCCAAATTGCATGTAGTGTGTAGCAGCAATCCAAAAAGACTAACAAATAAACTTTGTATAGAAGCTGATAAAAGAACATAAAGAGAATAATAATTACAAACATACATCACTAGTAACAGCCTACTAGGACACTGCAGTGAACCAGTATTGCTTTATTGTCACTGGCAACCGGGTTTGGATAGCCTGTATGATAGTTATTCTATATACAGTAAATGAATAAAATATAGTTGTATAAAATCAGCGCTTCAAACTTATTAAAAACCCTTGCATGTCCTTGGAAAAGCATTATACTTTCTGATACAGAGTTAGAAAAAGGAGAGTACTTGGGGGAAAAAACAGATTAGGTAGCAATCTCAGGCATCAGTTCATCACTGGGCACTATGTACTGTACATACAGTATCTGATATGTGGGTGAACAGAGACTTGTAGACCAATGAAAAAATGTATGCGCTAAAACATCTTACATTTTTAAGCAGGTGAGGTTTAGGTATTATTACATTATTAATGCTTTGTTGACTTTCCAGTAGCAGCAGCCTAGGCACAGAGTGAGAGGATGGTTCTCAGCAGATCTTTAAACAGCATGAAGATGTCTTTCAGAAAACCCAGCTGAAACAGGTTATGAATCATTATTATTTTACCCTTTCCCTTTTATGAACTATATTTCTGTTAACACTAGAAAGCGGTATGTCAGTCTTCCTACTGTAGCTATGTGTCTCTTGGACAGGCCACTTCAATCCCTTTTAAAATATATATTTTTTTTTAAATGGTCACTTCTTAGGTTTAAAGGCGAGTCTATTCCAATCTGAAAAAAAAAAGAAAGAAATATGAGTCCTAATAATAGCAATATTATTGCTTCCTATATTTTATACTAGATGTGCTTTTGCATGGAATTTAAATTTTTTTTTAAATAAAAAATATTAAGTGCCATCTGCTGAATTTAGGAATGAACTAAAATCTTTACGTTACCCTAAAGTGTGTGGGATAAAGGTGTTAGATCGTGTTTTTTAAGTAGATTTTAATCTCACACTTATAAGCGTGTATTCAAAAATGTACATCACCATCTTGAGATGAACTAATGATTTTTTTTCAAACTTAAAGTAGCATATCTTCTCTTCCCAATGGCCAATTGCAAAGAAACAAGGCCTGTATGTTACCTCAAGCTCGGCCAAATACACCTGTGAAAACCCCATTAAAATTCGTTCAGTAGTTTTTACATGATGCATGTACAAACAAACAGACAAAAAGTTCAAAAAACATCTTGATGTGTTCTATTACTCATCTAACATCCCCCTAATTTTTTTTTCTCAAAAATACCTTCAATGTACTTTACAGTTTTATTATACAGTATGTATAGAATGGATAACTCTGAGTGTCTATTTACTTCTTGTGTGTCTGGGTGGATCCTCGCATCTACAGGCTTATTCATACCAATCTGTCTACAAGCATGTTTTTGGGAGCTGGAAAGAAATCTGAGAACCCCAAGTGAACCAACTGGGGTGACTTTATTTTCCATGTGAAAATATGTCAGTGTTTTTTTTTTTTTTTTTCTGTAGGCCTACAGGCACTCACGACACTTGAGCACTTAAATATGTCACTAGTGGTGAGTAGTCAAAGATAAAAATGTGTCGCCACCTGCATCTGAATAGGAGACCATGAAATTGAGAAGAAAAAAAAAAACGGCATGGCATGGTCGAGTTCTGTTACTGTATGTGGTCTGGTGTAAATCCTGGAAGTGATTATTTTACACTTACACACATTTTGAAAAGTTTCGCACCTATTAATACACTTATTAATTTATTATAAACAACAAGCTCAGATTAAACACGGTACATCCAAAAAACAAATTTCTTTTTATTATCACTTAAAGCAACTTCACCAGACTCGAAATAAATTTTTCTATAATTATTATTTTACTCAAATCATTTTACTTAATGTATTATAATTTATCGATGATTATGTATAATTAACTGAAAAACCTTCTGACAAATTAGTATTGAGAATTTAAAAGTAATTCGGTAAGAATCATTTTAATTCCTACAAGCATGAAATGACATGTATTGTATATCAGAAGTTCATATACAGTACACGTCCCCATTTGAATGGCATTTCTTTAGCCTAGGGTAAGGGTAGTAATAGTTTAAAAAGTTGATATTGGTGACACAACAACATTTCAAGGTCAGTGGACAGAATGTTGTGCAATTTCTGGCTTGTATAGACAATTTGTGCGGTTATTTGTTTTCCTATTTTTAAGACAAACAAAGTTGTGTTAATTACATTTCATTTCATTTCATCTTTGTCACAATCACTTCACATGCCACAGCATAACTAAAGTAAGAATTTATCCGTATTATGCTGGTAGGTAATACATTTTTTTATGCACAGTCTTAGATTTTGCATATCTTCTACATTAACTACAACAGTAATGCATGCAGTAAACTAACTCGCAGCATATATTACATTTGCACAGGATATAGACTCCTGGTTGCATTTTTATTTCTTTGCTTCATCAGACACCTAGCAACTGTTTTTCTTGGCAGCGTCTCTTTTCAGAATGTCCCGAATTTAACAGGTTTGCTTTGGGTTCGCTCCAAGTGCGCTGTATATCAGCGCTGGCAAGATAACTGCTGGGTGATACTCCTCCACCGCCTGGACTTTGTCAAAGGAACGAGAGGAGAAAAGTCAGAATAAGGTAAACACCTGCCAAAAGTAAGAAAAGATTTCTCTCACCTCGGCACCTCTTCCATACCCAGGTTGTATGAAAAGACAGCAAAGGTGCGCAGACGGTTAAGAATATTAACTAGTCTGTGCAAATGTGTTTTTTACATTAGAATAGGGAATATATCTTAAGTTCTAGGTTAAGACTAGATTTATTGGTCAGGATCTTCCTGAGCAGTGGTGGCTCGGTTTTATGCGCTAAAATGCCCCCCTGCCATGGATTGACACCCCCTCCCCCAACATAATCGCTATCAAATATTATATTAGAACATAAATCAATAGGTTAATGGTTTACAAATTAAAAATTACATCTTCTTCTTTGTCTTTCGGCTGTTCCCTTTCAGGGGTCGCCA
Source organism: Clarias gariepinus (assembly GCF_024256425.1). Taxonomy (NCBI): domain Eukaryota; kingdom Metazoa; phylum Chordata; class Actinopteri; order Siluriformes; family Clariidae; genus Clarias; species Clarias gariepinus. The sequence continues at coordinate 13,588,590 of NC_071127.1, read as the reverse complement.
CAGCGAATCATCTGCCTCCATCTAACCCTATCCTCTGCATCCTCTTCTCTCACACCAACTAACTTCATGTCCTCTCTTACTGCATCCATAAATCTCCTCTTTGGTCTTCCTCTAGACCTCCTGCCTGGCAGTTCCAACCTCAGCATCCTTCTACCGATATATTCACAATCTCTCCTCTGAACATGCCCAAACCACCTCAATCTGGCCTCTCTGACTTTATCTCCAAAACATCTAACGTGGGTTGTCCCTCTGATAAACTCATTCTTAATCCTATCCATCCTTGTCACTCCCAAAGAGAACCTCAACATCTTCAGCTCTGCTACCTCCAACTCTGCCTCCTGTCTTTTCTTCAGTGCCACTGTCTCTAAGCCGTAGAGCATCGCTGGTCTCACCACTGTCCTGTACACCTTTCCTTTCATTCTCGCTGATACTCTTTTATCGCACAACACACCTGACACTTTTCTCCACCCATTCCAACCTGCCTGTACCCGCCTTTTCACCTCCTTTCCACACTCTCCGTTGCTCTGGACCGTTGACCCCAAGTACTTAAAATCCTGCACCTTCTTTACCTCTGCTCCCTGTAGCCTCACCGATCCTCCTGAGTCCCTCTCATTTACACACATGTATTCCGTCTTGCTGCGGCTAACCTTCATTCCTCTGCTTTCCAGGGCATACCTCCACCTCTCCAAATTTTCCTCCACCTGTTCCCTGCTCTCGCTACAGAGCACAATGTCATCTGCAAACATCATAGTCCATGGGGACTCCTGTCTTACCTCATCTGTCATCCTGTCCATCACCAGAGCAAACAAAAAGGGGCTTAGAGCTGATCCTTGATGCAGACCCACCTCCACCTTAAACTCTTCTGTCACACCTACAGCACATCTTACCACTGTCTTACAGCTCTCATACATGTCCTGCACCACTCTAACATACTTCTCTGCCACTCCAGACTTCCTCATACAATACCACAGCTCCTCTCTTGGCACCCTGTCATACGCTTTCTCTAAATCTAAAAAGACACAATGCAACTCCCTGTTACCTTCTCTGTACTTCTCCGCCAGCATCCTCAAAGCAAATACTGCATCTGATGTACTCTTTCTAGGCATAAAACCATATTGCTGCTCACAAATGTTCACCTCTGCCGTTAACCTAGCTTCCACTACTCTTTCCCACAGCTTCATTGACTGGCTCATTAGCTTTATACCTCTATAATTGCCACAGCTTTGCACATCTCCCTTGTTCTTAAAAATTGGCACTAATACACTTCTCCTCCATTCCTCTGGAATCCTCTCACTCTCCAAGATCTTGTTAAACAAACTTGTCAAAAACTCTACTGCCACCTCTCCTAAGCACTTCCATACCTCCACAGGTATGTCATCAGGACCAACAGCCTTTCCACTCTTCATCCTCTTCAACGCCCTTCTCACCTCACTTCTACCAATATTTGCTACTTCCTGTTCCACAACAGTCACCTCTTCTACTCTTTGTTCTCTTTCGTTTTCCTCATTCATCAACTCCTTAAAGTACTCCTTCCATCTTCCCATCACCCTCCTGGCATCTGTCAGTACATTTCCATCTCTATCTTTAATCACTCTAACCTGCTGCACATCCTTCCCATCTCTATCTCTCTGCCTTGCCAACCTGTACAGATCCCCCTCTCCCTCCTTACTGTCTAGCCTAGCATACAAGTCCTCATATGCTCTTTGTTTGGCCTTTGCCACCTCTACCTTCACCTTACTCTGCATCTCCCTGTACTCCTGTCTACTCTCTTCAGTCCTCTCAGTGTCCCACTTCTTCTTAGCTAGCCTCTTTCCCTGTATACACTCCTGGACATCCTCATTCCACCACCAAGTCTCCTTGTCCACTTTCCCCTTACCTGATGATACACCAAGTACCCTCCTACCTGTCTCCCTGATCACATTGGCTGTAGTTGTCCAGTCAACTGAAAGCACCTCCTGACCACCCATAGCCTGTCTCAACTCCTCCCTGAAGACTACACAACATTCTTCCTTTCTCAGCTTCCACCACTTTGTCCTCTGCTCTGCCTTTGTCCTCTTCGCCTTCCTCACCACCAGGGTTATTTTACACACAACCATTCTGTGTTGTCTGGCTACACTCTCCCCTACCAACACTTTGCAGTCACTAATCTCTTTCAGGTTACGACGTCGACACAAGATGTAGTCGACCTGAGTGCTTCTGCCTCCACTCTTATATGTCACCCTATGTTCCTGCCTCTTCTGGAAGAAAGTATTTACCACTGCCATTTCCATCCTCTTTGCAAAGTCCACCACCATCTGTCCTTCTACATTCCTGTCCTGAAAACCAAACCTGCCCATCACATTTTCATCACCTCTGTTCCCTTCCCCAACATGTCCATTGAAGTCTGCACCAATCACCACTCTCTCCCCTCTGAGCATGCTCTGCATCACTTCATCTAACTCACTCCAGAATTTCTCCTTCTCTTTTAACTCACATCCTACCTGTGGGGCATAACCACTAACAACATTGAACATTATCCCTTCAATTTCCAGCTTCAGACTCATCACCCTATCTGATACTCTCTTCACCTCTAGAACATTCCTTACAAACTCCTCTTTTAGGATAACTCCTACTCCATTTCTTTTCCTATCCATACCATGGTAAAACAATTTGAACCCTGATCCTAAGCTTCTAGCCTTGCTACCTTTCCACCTGGTCTCCTGTACACACAGTATATCCACCTTTCTTCTCTGCATCATATCAACTAACTCTCTTCCCTTCCCTGTCATGGTCCCAACATTCAAAGTCCCTACTGTCACTCCTAAACTCTTGCCTTTCCTCTTCTCTCTCTGCTTACGAACACGCCTTCCTCCTCTCCTTCTTCGACCAACAGTAGCCCAATTTCCACCAGCACCCTGTAGGTCAACAGCACCAGTGGCGGTCGTTGTTAACCCGGGCCACGACCGATCCGGTATGGGAATTAAATTCTTGATTCGCATCATTGATTTGGCAAATGTTTTACGTCGGATGCCCTTCCTGACACAACCCTCTGCATTTATCCAGACTTGGGACTGGCACAAGAAGACACTGGATTGCGCCCCCCCGTGGTTGCATTAAATTAAAAATTACATGAGACAATAAAATAAAATATACAGTTGTATATGAATTTTTTTAAATACTTTTTCATATACATGTATTCTTTTATATTGTTTATTTTATAATAAAATTAGTTTCATCCAATTTTTTATCATAAACAAAATTTTTTATTACATATAAATATTTCTTTGCATATTCATGACAAACCCCTGAAAAATAAATGTGCCACTAAATAAACATTATACAAGTATTTGTACTAATGGTCTTGACGGCTAAAACGTGCCTAGGCTTCATTATAATAGTAATATCATATTTGATAATAATAAACCTATGACTTTATGTTCTAATATAATATTTGATAGCGACTATGTTGGGGGGGGGCAATCTATGGCAGGGGGGCATTTTAGCTCATAACACCGGTCAATAAGGGGCGCCCCCTTAAAGTTAGGCAGAGAAGAATGCTACTTTAACATGTAATTATTTAACATTAGTCACAATATTCCTCTGTATTTCTTAATATAATTTGTTTACAAAAATTTTTAAATCTAAACTGTATTCCGTTCATTTGTGTTGGTGTACGCGGGACGCCGGACAAACGAGTGTCTATGTAGGATCGTACATTTTTTGAAAAGCATGTGACTTGAGGCTGAGCTCTAATTGGATTTTTTCAAATCATCCGAACCCTCCCACTTTTGTTCTTAGCGAATCAATATCAGTTTTAAATATTTGGGCACATGTGATTAGACCATTCTCAACGAGTCTTATTAATAAGCAGCAGATTGTTAGTTAATGTGTTGAATAGTGATTGACGTGGAAGCCAGATTAATGAATTCTAATTAAGCAGCAATTAAGTGATCGCGGCTGAGCTTACACTCAGCGCTTCTCCAGCACTTCTTATGGCAAGCGGAGCCGGCTGACTGGATGTGATGTGAGTCATGCCTTTATTTTATACTAGTAGTAATGATGCTTAATCACCTGATAAATGGATATTTACAGGTGATTATTAAAAGTTTAATTTTAATTTCATTTGTAAAAATCGTAGAAATCAAATAAAATTATTTGACCAATGATAATTGACACTGGTTAGTGATTCACTACTATCTAAAGTGTTGCATCAGAAAGACAGGCAGAGTGTGTGCCAAAAAACTAGGGAATAAGGTCCACTCCATGCAGGAATAACTATGCGCATCAAACACTCCTGAAGTACAGCTATAAAAAGAAATTCCAGTAATACAGTACATACAGTTACAATATCTGCTTAAAATCTGTATCATCAGATATTTTACTGTTTTTGTGCCCGTGCATAAAATAAGCAAAACACTTGGCCACATTGCGTCTGAAATATTGGTTATTTTTATTCATAGCAAATACAAATATACAAATAGATTGTTGGTATTTAGTATAACCGTGCTCTTAATCGTGATACAGCTCAATTAAATATCTCTGTGATATGATTAGGTTTATCTGGCAGTTCAGCGTCTCTAGCCGGTAGCTGTCATGTGATACGGGGAAAGTTGGGGGGTGGGTGGAAAGTGATTGGCAAAATGACAAAATTGCATAAAATTAGAGTAAAATTTTAAAAAGTATATAGAGTACACTCTCAGGTGGCACGGTGGTGTAGTGGTTCCTGTATCCTGTATTCAGGTTTGCGGGGAGCTGGAGGCTTGAGGGCATGAGGCGGGGTATACCCTGGACAGGGTGTTAATCCATTGCAGGGCACACACTCACACACTACAGGCAATTTGGGAGCGCCAATCAACCTAACCTACATGTCTTTGAAATGTGGGAGGAAACCGGAGTACCTGAAATAAACCCACAAAGCACAGGGAGAACATGCAAACTCCATGCACACAGAGATGGGAATCAATTCTGGCCGGGAATCGAACCCAGGCCCTGGAGGTGCACGGTGACAGTGATAACCACTACAGCCGCCTATGCCGCCTACAGCCGCAAACAACATGAAAAATATGCAGAAAGTAGGTGCAAAAATGGGACATACAAGTAGGGAAGTGACTTATTATAGATTATCTGTATTGCATGGACAACTAGGAGGTGGAAAGGGCTTAGGAATACATCTAATATACTTACTGTACAAAACATTTCAATTTTATGCATTCAACAAACCACTAACCTGACAGTTGTTTAGAAGGAAGGGACAGATCTCGGTTCTCTATAGGTTTAACTGGTGAAAAGATTTACAGGAAGAAATATCTAAAGAGGGATGCAAGTCTTAGGCAATGTACAAAACCAATCCAAAAATACCTTAAAAATGAATACAAATAAATAAATAGATAACATTAATGAAGAATATTTGCATGCCTATAAAGAAAGAACATGACATGTGAGCATTGTGACAAATATACCGGAAGAGCTCGTATTCTCCAGCACACTCAGTAAAACCTGACAGCTGTTTTACTAACAGTACTGCACAAACGTCTTGGGAACATTCAAAAAGAAAAGATGCTTTTCAAAGGTTTTCTAAGTAAAAGAAACTGCTATATAGAGCAATAGAGAGTAATAAAATAGTGTAAAAACTTCTACTTAAAAAAATCAGTAGTGTTAGATACAGATTTGTGCAGCTGTCTGTTCTTCTGGGAACTTTGTCACACTCGCTTTGTTCTATTTTCATGTCAAACCCCGGGGGCCCACATTGGATAATTATTATTTTTTTTCAATCTGAAAACTGGTTTGTCACGAAATGTTTTCTTTACAGGCATCCAAATATTCTTCTGTAATATTATGTATTTATTTATTTATGAATTTTTATTACGTTTGCAAATAGTGAATGGTTTTGTAGATAATAATGCAGACATGAAAAAACATTTATGATGATATTTGTACTACGATAATGTGGTGCCTAAGACGTTTGCACAGCACTGTAGGTCCGAATCAGAATCAGAATCAGGTTTATTGGCCAAGTATGTTGACATACACAAGGAATTTGGTTCTGGCTTTTGGTGACTTTCAAAAGTACAGACATAAATAATGAAACTGTACATGATGTACAAGAAATTCGTGATGTGAAGAATAATATGAAAACTTTAAACAGTAATCCAAAGCGTCTCCAGTGCAAATGATTATACAGATTATACTTTTCATTACTCATTCCGAATAATATTTGACTCAAATATTCCAGATGGTATTTAACTCAAATATTGAATAGTATTTACCTTAAATATCACTGTTTCAGCATGTTTGGGAACACTTATTGATGCTGAATTTTTCAAAAAATAATATTTATCTTTAAAATAATGTTTTTAATTATAATAATTATAAAAATATTTAATATATAATTATATAATTATTATAAGTATTTATAATATTTTACTTAATCTCACTGGCTATTGATAAGAATAACCATAATACATAACAGTCCATGATCAATTACAGTAAATATTTCCAGATGGTTTTAAAGCTAATTCTTTAAGCAAAATGGTGAAGAATCATGGTTTTATGGTTAGCACTGTTGTCTTGCACCTCCAGGGTCCAGGTTCGATTCCCGCCTCGGACACCGCATCCTGGGTCTACCCTGCCTTGCCCCCTAAGTTTCCTGGAAGTCTCTCCCCGCCTTGCTGATATCACTGCACCTGCAATGATACTGCAAAACCCATGAGCTGGGACTTTGAAGTGGAGTGTAAAACACTGGTAAAGACATGCTCATCTATTGGATAAGATACTGTACAGAAGGTCTCTGGACCAAAGACACTGAGACAAGGACTAAAGATAAGAAATGGCAAACACACAAGCAAATAAACAATGAGTTGTATAAAAGTTAGAATAAGATCGTAGAAATAAGAAGCCTGATCAGCGGTGGTGAAGATGCTCATTCAAATGCAAATGGACAAACCAGACAGGATGCAGCATATAGTGCCATGCACTCATACAGTGCCATGGCAATGGGGGAACAGGTCAGGAACAGGAACCATTGACCACATAGGGGAAGTGGTCTTTATGAATAGGCATTGTTCCTTCACACCTCCCAGTAGCATGCTGGTACAGAAGATAGATTAGCTGCTTTAAATTGCTCGTAGGTGTGAATAAGTGTGTGAATGTGTGTGTGCATACTGCGACATGCATATATTTTCCTACCTCATACCCAGTGATCCCTGGATAGGCTCCAGATCCATTTCAGCAGCTTTATTGAAGATGAATGAACAAACCAACATTTAGATATCAGTGATGGTCATGTGACCATGACGGATGTATATCCTGTAGGTTTAAGTAGAGGAATGGCAATTCATTACCTCGATGAGTGTATTGAATGCTGCTTAATAATTTTTTTTATTACAATTGTTTTAAATTCAGTCACATTAAAAGACAAATCAAAAATGACCTGGATGATACAGTAGCAAACTGTATAAATAGTTGTTAATAAGCGATTGCTGGAAATGCAGTCAAATCATATTCCGACTGCAAACATTCCCAGTGCTGGGTTTCTCACGCCTTTATTGGTAACCACTTTTTTCTTCGAGCATAAAAATAATGGGCTTTTCTGTTTTATCATTCACACGCATAGAAGCTTTGAAGCTTGTCGGAAGGATGGTCATGTGAAAGTGCAATTTGGTAATAAACAGAGATTTGCCCCGAGATAAGATAAACTGAAATAAAAAAAGATGTAAAAATAAAAAAAGCACAAAAATAATAAAGTATGAAGAATAAAGCACATGTTAAGAACTTGACTTGATCTTGGCTTGCTAATGATAACTTATCGAAATGCGTTCTAACTGGATTTAAACTGGATTTAAACTTTTTTTCATGTCTGGCATAACTTTAGCAAAACTATAACTACAAATTTTACAACAGTGAGTTCCAACTAAGTGATCAGATTAGACAAGAGGCATTCCACAAGTACTCATATAGGGTACAACAGCACGGGAACGTTTAATCATACTGCATGTAGCACTATGCCCCTATCAGAGGTGGAAAGTAATGAATTACATTCACTCGCATTACTGTATTTGAGTAGATTTTTTTGTGCACTTTGTTACGTGCGGCTGTAGTGCACGTATGTGCGCGTGCGCCCGTGGCTGCTGGTGCTGCTCTCTCTCTCTCCCTGCCTTTCTCTCTCTCCCTCGCTCTCCCTGCTGCAGGAGGTTCCGCCCTGATTGAGCGTGAAGGTGACGTGCGACGGGATTGGCTGGCCGTGAAGAAGCGCGTCCTTTTAACCGGGCTGGTGAAACCCGGAAGCGCGCGTTGTTGGATGTGGAGATGTGTGTTGTGTTGGAGATTGTGTTGAATATTGAATGTAAAGCTGTTGAGTCGCGCCGATATTTTGTGGGTTGTACAGTGTTGGTTTCTTTTTTCTTTCGTTGCTTTCTTGATTCTGTTTTCGTTGTAAATATTATAAATAGTTTTCAGTTTGTTTGTATATACTTTTTTTTGTTGGAAGCAGTAGGGGTTGGGTGCCATTTCCTTTAAAACCCTGTTTCTCCTGTTTTTCTGTGATAGTTAGGAAGTTAGGTTAGTTTATGTATTTTGTTTAACGTTTTCTTTTTGATAGGTTAGTTAGCTTGCGGGAGGAGATGGGGGAAGTTTTGTTTATTGTTTTGGCCTTGGCCCAACCCTGAAGCCTAGAGCTTCCTGTATGTGTATGTGTGTGTGTGTGTGTAAATAAAAGACCACGCACACTCTATCCTGTTGTGAAGGATTTCTTTTTTATTTTCTTCTTTGTTGCGGCCCTGAAACCTAGACTAAGGGGTCGTAACACACTTCTACTTTTTAAAATAGTTTTTAAAATCCGTAATTTTACTTTTACTTAAGTATGTTTGGTTTTAAGTATTGTCTTTCACTACATTCTAAATCATATTCGCTACTGAGTAAAAAAGAAATGAATGAAAATGAAAAATAATACAAATAATACAAGGGGGAAGGAAAAAAATTGCACCCCGGAAACCACTGCACTGATTGATTGATGGGCGGGGAGAACAAACACGCTAAATTCACAAGAACGATGGAGACGGACAAAACAAAAGATGCCAGTGATTCAGACCCAGCTGAATGCGAAATGCCAACAAATTCTTATGAAGCGAACCCCTGGGCTTATTTAAGCGACCACTTTGATTTCAAGCACAACAAAGGGAACAGATTTATTATGTAAGGGTGTTCCATCCCCCATCCCACTTAAAAAAAAAAAAAAAAAGTAACTCAGTAACTTTTACTCTGAGTAAATTATTAATGAGCTACTTTTTACTTTTACTTGAGTAGATTTTTTATAAGGGTAACTTTACTTGTACTTCAGTAAAAGTTCACTAAAGTAACAGTACTTTTACTTGAGTACAATATTTTATTACTCTTTCCACATCTGGCCCCTAATAATTATTATTATCTAATAATCATTCCTTACACTAACTGTCGGTCACAGCATGGGTGACTGTAGGTCGTTACATTACTGGAAACACAGTAGAGCAACTGCCTGCCAAAACCCGCATTCAAAACACAGTCATACATAAGAAGCACTTTGCCCCCTAAATAATTGCATCAAAGTCGTCCCAAATTGTCTCTAAACTGTCCACCAATAGTTACTGAGCTAACACAAGGTAAGGCATAAAAAATGGCATGGCACACTCTAGGAATTAATGATAGCATGGAATGATGCATCCTGATTGCAAGTGTACCATGTTTGTTTTTGTTTTTGTTTTTTCTAAAAAAAACAACAACAACACAAGGTTTAAAATGATTAATTCCTCATATACCACCATCATTTTCCAATATCTCCAACATTCATAAATTATTAATGACCGATGTCTTACTTTTTATTTAATTTTTAAAATGACTTTTTAATTAAAATTTCTTTATCATGATTACAGGTTAGTTCCTGATTTCACTTGCATTATATTAGCTATAAACAATAATAAGCAGCCTCTCTTTCATTGTTATTCTGTAGGTGCTATTGAGTGTATACATTATACATTATACTATTTCTTGGTTCAAACATCCCTATTGTTTAAAGCAATCAGAATTTAAAATCATGTTATATTACTTCCTTCCCGCTGATGAAAAGGATGAAATGAAATGGCTACAATTGTTCAGGAAAGTCACAATATTCCTAAATGAATTAAATAAAACTTTGCTGCCTTGTGATGTATGCTGACAAGTAATGCTTGTAAAGTAAAGTTGTAAATTATTAAAAAAGTATGCAATGCACAATATGTACGATGTAGCTATATTGAAATAAATTTACTATGACATGTACAGTAACAACGTTCAGTAGAACTAGGTGCCAGCTATGGCTGTCATTTTCATCATAGATAAATTTATCAAGTAGCATAGTTAGCAATTTCATGTTTTACAGGTGTGAAACTTTCTTGGGACAAGCCGTTTTAATGCTGGCATCACAAGTATGACCTGAAAGAAAAACGCCTGAGGCTTTCTTCTCTGGTTCGGCTATCTTGGCACAACACTGTTTCAACAGTGAAAGTTTGCGCATCATAAAACAACACAAAGGGAGAACTGCTAGTGCTGGCTAAAAAACTGGTTTTATCTCCCAGTACCTTGTAAAACTCTTCAGTAGTCAGTAACTCAAGCTGTCTGATCACTCCAGTGCTGACCAGATTTTTCTCATTAATGCATAATATATTTTGGTCGGGAGATGCACTTATAAAAACATTCTTACTCTCAACTTAGAGGCAGGTCACCCAACCTTCCAAATGGTTTTCTAATAATGAGTTAATATAAGGATAGCTGGTCAAATAACTGGTAAGGATAGCTGGTCAAAGAATTGCCAAGGATTCCTGGTAAGAAAATTGTTTGGCATCTTTTGCGGATAGGGCAGGGGTAGTCAAGTGGTTAAGATGTTGGACTACTTATTGGAGGGTCCCTGTTTTGGGGCCCAGTGTCACTGGGGCTACCAATGTTGGGCCCTTAAGCATAATCCTTCACCTTTAATTGCTCAGACATGATCAGGCATCGAGCTGCAACCTGGCTACATAAGAATCTGTCAAAGAAACAGTTGAAATCGTTCAAGGAGTGGGGAGTACTGTATTATGAGAGGCTCTGGAAAAAATATCATAAGTTATCTGAGGGGAAGAATATCATAAGTTATCTTTACCATCTCAACTAATAAGCTGCCTGCCAAGAAGCAAGGCCCCTTACAATGGTGCCTTGATTAAGAGGTGCAAGTCATAAGGGACTTGGGAATCACTGAACCATCAGCCAGTGGATGGAGCACCCTGATCGTAGTTGTTCCTAAGAAGGATAGCTCATTATGAGTGTGATTGGATTTCCCAGTTTGATGCTTGTTCTGTGCCTCACATACAGTAGATGAACTCCTGGAGAAGACTTGGCTTAACAGTTTTATCACCACTCTTGATTTCTACAAAAGGTATTAGCAGGTGATCTTCGAGGAGAAGGCCAAGATGTACACTCGATTCTGCACACCGTTAGACATGTTCTAGTTCTGGGTCATGCACTTTAGGCTTCATGGTGCCCCTGCTACCTCAACAACTATTCGATTGCATACCCCTGGCCTGTTGAGACTGAGGGAGTGGTAGTGTGGCATATGTGGATGATCTTCCCATACAGGCCATTAGAAGAAATCACTGAGTATTGTGGACTGGTACACAAGATTTATACCACTATGTGCCACATGTTTTGCTCTCCTAACTAAGTTCATAGAAAAGTCTATAAGCAACCCAGTCCAGGAGTTAAATAAATGTGAACCTTTAATGCTTGTGTTCCTCCCATGTTCTTCAAGCCGCAGATCTCCAGACGTGATCCCTTGTTAAGGTGGATGCCTCAGCCAGCAGTCATGGACCATAAACACTCAGCTGCATGGCTCCAATAGCATTAAGGGCTGAAATTCTCAAATTACAAGATGGTACTTAGATGGAACTTCAAGATTAAAGCTCAGCAAAAAGACTAACAGACTACTTCTTTCATCCTACCATCCCTGGGAAGCTAAAGTAACATAACGGAGAGCCCCACCACGCCATCCTTTAAACATGTTATTGGGGTTTGTGGGGTAGCAGTAGATGGCTACTTGGATGTACACACTAGCCACTTAGTGAGGAACGCATTCCGACCAACAACCTGAAGAACACATTGTTATAGTGATACTATTACTTCAAAAAAGAAATCCATAACTACTTTGTTACAGTAAGCAGTTTATAACTGGTACTAGCAGTGCTGTCTTCGCCTTTTTCTGTTGTGGCTTCAGACGTCTTTATCGTTTATGGTCAAATGACTCGAGTAGAAAAACTGCGTTGCCCAGATTGTGCTGGTTTGGGGCATGGATGATGGTGAGCATCTATAAGCAGGCAAGATTCTTTTAAAAAATACATTTTTTTGCTATGTTGAGAATATTTTGTGATGATTTTTTTTTAAATCTTCAATCTTGGAACTTCAGGACTTACAGCAGGTACAAAAGATCCCCACTAAACCATTCAGAGACCTGCAAGCAACCAGGTAACACCACCACGATCACTAACCTACACAGTAACATGACTCTGCACTCTGCTGCTGCTGTTGTTGATGATGGCGAATATTTTCTCGCAAATCCAGCCCCTTTCTCCACTTGTGCTAGTAAACACTGTGATTCTCCACCGTCCAAGAACAAGCGCACGTCCATCACATCCAGATGTTGAATTTTTAGAAAACATGAGAAATGAGAAAAATCTTAGCCTGTATTCCATCTGTGCTCCATTGTGAATGGTTACAGCTCTTAAACAATATTTAAATAAAACATGATCCTCTGTAATCTTTTATTTTTAGTCCACTCTGACCACAAAAAAAAACAAAAAACGAAACGGCACAATGTATGATACATGAGCTGATAATCGCTTGAACTAGAGAAGCCCATGAATAAAAAAAAAGAAAAAGAAAAAAAAAAGGACCAGTACCAGCTGTCTGTTTTAAATCTTTCAAATCTGGCTGCATGGCCAGGGCTCATGTGACTTTTATGTGCATTTTCTCACCCAAGTCTCTTCCTTTGGTTTCAGAGGAAGAGGCCTAGATGAGGAGAAAAATAGTTATGTAAAAGCTTACGCTGCTTTTATGGATGTAAGGAATTTTTTTCTTTTTTTTTTTTGCAAGTCTCCTATTGTCCCATTGTCCTCTTTCATTATCTCTGATCCGCCCTGCTTGATCTAAACAACAGGTATCCGGATCATTCCACCACAGAGACGCTACTGTTAAACACGTTCTGGTGGAAAATGGAATAGCACTTTATTGTCAAATTAGGCTGTATATGTTTGTACCATAGTAGAGGAATCTGAAAAGACTTACTATAATGTTATTGTTACACGTTAGCATGGATGTTCAAGTGACCTCATTTGCATTACGCTGTTGGAAATGAAGGTATTGATTAAATTCCTATAATAGTAGTTCGTGCTGTATGGATTACATTAATGCTAATGCACGAATAGGTTATCATTTCTGTAGTAACTACTTAAAAATATAAAATAAACATTAATTTTCCATTCTTTTTTATATGCGTGTGTTTATGTGTATATGGCAGTATGGTGGCTTAGTGGTTAACATGCATCTTCTCACCGTGTTTGTTGGGTTTCCTCTGGGTTCTCCAGGTTCCTCCCACACTCCAAAGACATGCAGATGTTTCCAAATTGCCCAAAGTGTGTGAATGAGCGTGTGAATGCTGACCGTAGGTTCTACTGCGGTCGGAAAAATTTAAATAAATAGTTGGATTGATGGTGTTCCTGGATGGATAGATGGATGGATGGACATGGATATATATATATATATAATATACTGTATATGTCAGGACTTCAGAATGCAATATTGTGTTTTTAGTGCTTGGGTCAGAAAATTTAAATTATGAACCAAATCAAATAAATTGAACATTGCATCAGAACTATACACACGGCAACAACATGACCAAATCCTTTTCTAGCTAGTTTAAGTGCCTAAGTGACTCAAATAACATCAAACTGCATCAAGCATAACAGAATAAGCATTCTAAATGCTTAACTCTTATTACATAAGTATTATTAGACTATTATTTTAGACGTTATAAAGTAATTATGCATGTAATAAAGTGGCAGTGTACAAAAACAACGATTATAGTTGAATTATCACCAAGAGTTACTTGTCTTATCAACTAAAGGGATAACAGCACCTCACATACGTTATATTCTTTTCATGATCAGAGAAGCTGATTATTGAACCTAGTCTAGTCCTGTAGAGTATCACGTCCTCTAAGCACCCAGCTCCACTATGAATCTAAGAGGAGATTTTTTGCTGTTCAGCGGAAGTGCTTTTTGTGGTGTAAAATACACATACTGTACAGTGTGGCCACTTTGACCTTTTGTACTCCTGGTATGTTTATAAATAAACAGTCTTAAGTCAGACTCCAGCAAGGCCCTGGGCTAGCAGTCTAGCCTTGCTTTATGTAATGAAAATTTTCACACACTGATACTTATTTAAGATCTTTATAAAGATTATAAAGCAGGTACCTGCCCCAGGTATATTACATCCTGCCATACTTGCCGTTCAGACTTGAAGCTCCATACTAGGACATGATCTCAGTGTGCTTTCCTGTAAATGAAAACATATCGTAGGATGTCTCTGTACTAGTTCTAGTAATCACCACAAGCCTCATGTTTAGTCGCTGCGCTCCGTTTCCTGCTACAAATACCGCACACAAGGTGGAACGGAGCACTTGATAAAGTCCTAGTTCACAATGCCATAAATATCACATTCCAATGACATTATAATTGCCTCTTTTGATTGATCAATGATTTTTAAAACATTGCTTTTTGACAGATCATTAAGTTATTATTGAATCAAGTGTAAGTGTAAGAATCCGTACTATATGTGTTGCTACTGTTGTTGATGTTGCTGTGGTTGTGGTTGCGATTGTGGTTATGCACCTGCACAGTTACTCTGAGCAAAGTGATTTGTGTTATCTACTACTGCATAACTGAATAATAATAATATTAACAGACTGCGTTTTACCGAGTTTCATAAAGTAACATGCAGGGTAACTTGTTGCATTTTGCAAACAAAATAAAAAGACACATACATAGTTTTGTATTGTATAGTTCTGAAAAACTACAGATTAGATCCTAGTGTACATTTAATTGCATTAAGTGTATTTTCATTGAATTCAATTCAGTTTTATTTATATAGCACTTTTAAAATGCTCATTATCGCTAAACAGCTTTACAGAATTTAAAACAATAATGGAAATAAGTTTGAAAAGCGTGAGAAAATATGTCAAAATCTTAATGATCAGATTGTCACTAATCAGCAACCTCGACATTTACATTTGGGCACTTGGCAGACGCTCTTATCCACAGCGACTTACATTTTTATCTCATTACACATCTGAGCAGTTGAGGGTTAAGGGCCGCGCTCAAGGGCCCAACAGTGGCAACTTGGTGGTTGTGGGGTTTGAACCTCAGATCTTCCGAACCATAGTCCAATGCCTTAACCACTAAGCTACCCCTGGCCTTCAAAGGTGACGCTGGTGAGAAAAAACTCCCTGAGGAAGGAACCTTAAGAGGAACCAGACTCTACAGGGAACCCATCCTTATGTTGTAAGTATGAAACACTTATCTTAACAGCTAGCAAGATTATAGACATGTTTCAAGCAGAAGACGTGGCTCATAAGGTATACACATACAGTATCTGTGCAAAACTCTTGAGCCCCCGCCCATTTCTTCACATTGACTTTGCAATGTAGCTTAAATTGAAAGCTTTGAAGATTTTAACAGTTTTAAGTTTAAAGTGCCTAAAGATACAATTTTAAAATGCATTTGTTTGTCATGTAACAACAACATGAGCAGCGACCTCATTTCCCCTCTCGTCTGTTCCAACCACTCAGCATGCAGCATCACCAGTATACTACATTTACATCAAGGCGTTTGGCAAGACACCCTCATCCAAAACAACTGTTATTTCATTATAGATCTGAGCAGATAAGGGTTAAGGGCCCTGCTCAAGGGCCCAACAGTGGCAACCTGGTGGTGGTGAGGTTTAAACCTGGGACCTTTTGAACCGTAGTCCAATGCCTTAACCACTGAGCTACCCCTAACTTGTACTAATCAGTAATCATCTGCCATCATCTGCACCTGTTTCTCACTGGTTCATGCCTTAAAAGTTAAAGTTATTGAATGATTCATGTGGCTTAACAAACAAACAAACTAAAAACCCTCTGAAACTGCTCAGGTACAGACACTGGACTAAAAGCGAGACACAAACAAGTCCTTCAGGAAACCTGGAGAATCATTCCTTTAAAAAGAAATGAGAAAAAAATAAGTTTGGCATTTTGGAAGCAAAATATGAGGATTTTGCAATTCTGTTACACACTACGCTATGTGTAATAACACATGTTTAGTTGCTCGATTTTAGTGTACAGTACAAGTACAGACTGTGTCTTGGCAGAACAGCTGCTTGGATGATGTTCGGCATTCATTTAAATTGAGCAGAATGTTTCTGTCAGAACCTCTGGCCACCTAAAAAGGATTCCTCCATCTTAGGCTTCACGCTGAGTTTCAGAATGCAGCCCTGGATGTACAGATGGACTGTTTATTCTGCTCTACACACGCGCAGTAGTAACATGGACGTTTTTACGTTTTTTACATGTCTGTTTGTTACAGACAATTACATGGTTCCTTGTGAGTTTTTTCCCCGGACGCACATAAATAGTTCTATACAGCACACTTATGGTCTCATAATGTTAGAGACAGATATTTTCGGATTTTCTTTTACCGAATTAGACTTAACGAGGGAGCTATTACTTTTTTTTTTTTTTAAGTTTACTTGGCACCCTGAGAGACTGGAGGTTTTCCGAACCTAAAACCCAACCTTGAGGCGCAGACTATAGTGCAAAAGCAAACCTCTACTTCCACCTTGTGGTGGAACTACTAGGAAGATTTTTACAAAAACACGATCCATAATGTGGGTGTGTGTGTTTGTAATGTGTAATGTGTCTCCAAGAGTACTTATTTTTGTGCCAAAACACCCTACGAATGCTGGAAATAAAACTTTTCTTATCCTCATATAACCAATGATTTGATCTACATGATACCAAATAGCAATTTACAGAACTTAATTTATTAAATGCCTAGCTCGTAATACTGGATTTTATACTTATTCTTTGATTCTCTACACGGCTTATCCTGTATACAGGGTCACGGGAGACCTGGAGCCTAACCCAGGGGATTTTTGGGGCACAAGACGGGGTACATCCAGGATGGGGTGCCAGTCCAACACAGGCACAAGGGGTAATTTGGGAACTCTACTTCACTCTAACTCGCCAGGGAAACATGCAAACTTCACGCACACAGACCCCAGGCTCGACCCTAAACCCTGAAGGTGCAAGGCTACATGAATCAGAATCTCCTTTAAAGCAGAGATGAATTTAAAATGCTATTGAGTCATTCTATAATCTGGGGTACATAATATGTCTGTTGTTAAAAAGCATATTTGACCAAGTAAGGCAAATAATATCACACATACGTATGTGAAAGTTATAATATCAGATTGACAGTAAGTGCAACCTGTCCTTTTTCAATTAATGTTGACCATTTTCGCACCATGTTTACTTTCTTTAATTTCAGAATAATTCATTGAAACCATTAAAGGAAACAGTTTTTTTTACTTAACTAGTTTATTAAACTTATTATTATTTTTTTATTTAAATACTAAAATTAATTTTCTCATTTAAATAATTTAAATATATCAATATATGAATGTCTGCAAAAGTTTTGTCAACAAAGCTACTAAAAGAACTCTGTCCTGTAACTTAAAAATGGTTTGTCCCCATCCCGAGTGACCCACAACACATGATCTCATTCCTCTCTGTGGCATACATTTTAACCACACTGTGGTAAGTGTGCTTTCATTTTTGTCATCTTTCATTATTGTCATTGAGTATATTAATAGACAAATATCAATTATGTTTCATACAATGTTATTGTTTACATATCCGTTATGATCCATTATTTCATTTATTTGTTGAAATATGATGATAAACTGCTCATGGACATGAACAGACGAGTCCTCTAACTGAAATTATGGATCAAAATAGGGAAAATGTTACCTGCCTGCTATACTATGGACAACCTGCAAAGACGTGGTATCCAAATACATATACTTCAATATGGAGGTCTCCCTTTTGCAGCTACTGTATAACAGGTTTCACTCTTCTTGTAAGACTGTCCACAAGATTTTTGGAGTGTTTCCGTGTGAATTTATGCTCATTCATTTTTGTAGAGCGTTTATGAGGTCAGGCACTGATGTTGGACGAGAAGGCCTGGCTCGCAGTCTCCGTTCCAGTTCATCCCAAAGGTGCTTGATGGGGTTGAGGTCAGGGCTCTGTGTTAGGCCCGGTCAAGTTTTTCCACATTAGACCCATCAAACCATGTCCTAATAGTCCTTGGGGCTCAGTCGTGTTGAAATAGAAAAGGACCTTCCCTAAACTGTAGCCACAAAGTTGGAAGCTTGGCATTGTCCAATATGTCTTGGTATGCTGAAGTATTGAGATCGCCCTTCACTGGGGATAAGGGATAATTTCTCAATATGTTCTATTGAGAAAGAATATTGTTTTTGTACTTTTTTACTTATGTGAAATGCACCCGAAATTAAATTTATAAATAAAAAAATAGGTCATCGCAATATTTAGGTCAGTGTATTGGAGCTTACCAATGCCAATAGATACTGAATACAAGAAAGTGAGCCTCCTATTCATTGCCTGGTGATACTTTTTGAACTTCATTTATATGATCATCAACACACTAATCACACCAATACCACTCCTCACTAATGAGCACTTAATTAGCCTTCTTGTCTTCAAATACTTGCATGCCTAAATATGGCAAAAATTATTTGGTCCTTTTGATAAAAAAAAAAAAGTCTGCTCGTTAAAGAAAAAAACAAATAGGAATGTACAGTAATTGAGGACACAGTGAGCATCCAGCACGGACGTATCGGTGCCTGTCATGGGAATTTCAGCGTGAACAGATAGCGAAAACAGATGAGAACATCATTGGGATCTCTCCCTGCCCTCTATCAAGGAAATTAACCATAAATGCGGCATCCTTCATCGCTGTAGATGGCTTTATGGATTCTATACCCTTGGTAAAAGAACATATGAGGTGCTATTACCCGAATATGGAACAGCTTTCAACTCCAGGTGTTCAGGGTCCTCAGTGCCTCCCAACAAAGCAGACCAAAACTTTCTGCATTCTCATTTTATCAGAATAATGATACAATCATAATATTCATTATACTGAATAATGTTCATTATAATGAAGCTTTACAATAATCATGATATTTGCTGCTTGGGTTTGTTTGCGTTTTGCATGAATTTCATGAAGTTCACACCACAGTGGGTTTCTTTCCACAATCCAAAGACATGGAGATTGGGATTTCCTGTAATGTGTAATGTGTGTGCTTGTGTGCCCTTTGAAGGCCTCCTGCGACCCAGTACAGGAAAAGTGCTATAGAAAAATGAACGAGAGAGAGAGAAAGTTCAGTTCAAAACACAGGCCATCTGTATTATTTCATCTCTTGTACTATAATCCTAAAGATGATGTTGCTTGATGTGTTCTTTGTGTATTCTTCTGCCTCAGCGAACAAACAACCTGCCCATCATATTAAGTAATGTCTTCTTATTCCTCTCCCGAGTGCGACGCTGAATGTCGTTAAAACATCATTAAAACTTTCTCCCTCCACCACTTTGTCCACTTAATTTATCTAATAAACTCAGCAAGTTCATTTCAAGCCAAGGCCATTACCGTAATGCCATCAATACACTTCTACTGTATAATCATCACCACTAGAGGGAATCACAGCATCTCGAATGACCCCACTTTTTGTCTGCTCGACTCTCATAAAAAGATTCATGCGCCTATTCGGAGCCAATAATGCATCACATATGGGTCCTTTCACCGTAAACTCGAATTTGACCTTTTCGAACTCCTTCTTCCAGAGAATCCTTCCCTCATGCTGATGAGCTGTCAATCAAAAAAAAAAAAAAAAAGCCGTTTGGCCAAACCCATTCAGTCTGCCGTGGGAGAGATAAGGCATTATGCACAGTCGAGAGCACACACACAGATGCATCCATCTCTTCTGGTGTAGAGGTATAGCTTTCTGAAAAAGAAAAAAAAAAAGTCATGTCAGTGTCAAGGAGGAAACAGACTACTGAATGTTTTAATAAGGATGGAATATTTTTTGCTTAAAAAATTATACGCCCTATGATGAGTCAATGAAAGTCAATAAGTATTTTGCACTTTTAAAAAACAAGTTTATTATAAACTGTCACTTACTTATTTATTATCTATACTGCTTTATCCTGTATACAGGTTCGGGGGGTTTTGGAGCCTATCTCAGGAGACACAAGGCAGGGTACACCCTGGACAGGGTGCCAATCCATCTCAGGGCACACACACATACACTCACACACTACTTTGGGAACACGAATTAGCCTAATATGCATATCTTTGGGCTGCGGGAGGAAACCAGATTACCCAGAGGAAACCCACAAATTACGGGGAAAACATGCAAACTCCACGCACACAGAGGGCGGACTCGAACCTGACCGGCAATCAAGCCCACACCCTGGAGTTGCAAGGTGACAGTGCTAACCACTAAACCACCATTGCATATTTAGTGAGGCTCAATAAAATTAACCACAAACTATTTATGGTAACTCAGGCCTGTTTTCAATTCCTTTCCCTGATCAGATGTTATATTGTCTTCAAATGAAAAACTGCCATACAGAGGAAAAGAAAACGCATGATCCAACCTGACCTCTAACCTAAATAGAAACTACACACAAAAGGTGATTGTACTTAAATTCATATTAAAGGTTAAGTGTGAAGGGTCATTCTTTTGCCTCGTTAGTGTGAGATAAGTCTGTGACGGAGGAGACTTTATGTCAGGATGAACTAACCTAGGCGACCAGATGACTTAGCTTTAGCGATTAGCCCAATGTAGCGTGGATGGTGAACCCAAACGCGGAAGAGAGCGAGTAGGTAGGATAACCACGCTTGTTAGTCTAAGGACTCTCACAAAAGGGGAGCAAGGGAAAAACACAAATTTAACCCGCGTCCTATAAACACACACTCAAGATCAGAAAGCAAAACCCAAATAAAGTGAGTACTCACGAACCGATGATGGACAACCAGAACCGACATGGGCTGAACTCAATGACTGAGCGCTGAATCGTGGTTTGTTTACTCCTCTTATACTTCCTGATTTGCGACTGCTCTACTTCCGGGTCCTAGTGCCGGTCGCCGATTGAGTGTGCATGACAGTACCCCCCTGTCCAGGACCGGCTCCTGACGGTCCTGGGGTGGAGGATACCCGACGACGGTAGTCCCGGATTAGTTCGGGGTCGAGAATGAACCGGGACGGAATCCAGGATCGTTCCTCGGGGCCGTAGCCTTCCCAATCGACCAGGTACTGGGTGCCCCTGCCCCGAGGGCGTGAGTCGAGGATCCGGCGCACAGTGTAAGCGGGACCACCGTCGATAATCTGGGGAGGAGGAGCAGGGGGGGTGGAGCTTTTCATTGGAGAGGTGGTGAAGTGCTTTAGTTGGGAGGTGTGAAAAACTGGGTGGATCCGGAGCGCCGCAGGCAGCTGGAGCCGGTAGGTGACAGGGTTTATCCGGTGGGTGATGCGGTATGGGCCGATGAACCTGGGAGATAGTTTGCGGGATTCTGTGTGCAGGTGCAGATTCCTTGTGGAGAGCCATACCTTGTCACCTACGTGGTACAATCGTCCCGGAGGGTGTCGGCGGCGATGCTGGGCGACGTAGGTGGTATTGGCACGTTGGATGGCGAGGTTGGCTTGGGTCCATAACCGCCGACACCTACGGACCAACTGTTGGGCCGATGGTACATCAACCTCCGGTTCTTGATGGTCGAACATCGGAGGTTGGAAACCATAACATACCTCAAATGGACTTAGGTTGGTGGCTGAGGAGACGTGGAGGTTGTGGGATAGCTCGGCCCATTTGAGATAGCGGGCCCAGGAGCGCTGGCGATCCGAAACAAAACACCTCAGGTAGCGCTCCAGTTGTTGGTTGGCCCGTTCCGTCTGACCGTTAGTCTGGGGGTGGTAACCGGAGGACAAACTGCAGGTGGAATTGATCAGACGGCAGAAGGCCTTCCAGAACCGGGCGGTGAACTGAGGCCCCCTGTCCGAGACGATGTCCTTGGGGAACCCATGCAGGCGGACTACGTGTTCCAAAATCAGCTCAGCAGTGTTTTTGGCTGATGGGAGTCCGGTGAGGGCCACCAGGTGTACAGCTTTGGAGAACCGGTCGATGATGGTTAGGATGGTGTCTTTTCCTTCGGAAACCGGCAGGCCCGTGATGAAGTCTAAGGCGATGTGCGTCCAGGGCCGTCGGGGAACGGGCAAAGGCTGGAGCTCTCCGGAAGTAGGCTGGTTGGAGTCCTTGGCCCTGGCGCACACCGGGCACGCCTGAACGAACTCTTCAACGTCCCTTCTCATGGTGGGCCACCAGAATGCCCGTCTCACAAACTGTAGTGTGCGCCGAGTCCCTGGGTGTCCTGCGACGGGCGAGGAGTGGCCCCACTGGAGAACTTCGGGGACCAGACGCTGAGGAACAAAGAGTCGTCCAGGCGGCGCACCTGCCGGCCCAGTCTCCGCAGCCTGAGCCTGGCGAACCCTTGTCTCTATGTCCCAGTGGATGGGTGCAATGATCCGTGAGGTGGGGATGACAGGCACGGGGTCCGCCAGGGGCATCTCCTCTTCTTGTTGACGAGAGAGGGCGTCGGCCTTGGTGTTCTTGGAGCCCGGGCGGTATGACAGATGGAAATTGAAGTGTTCAAAAAACAATGCCCACCGTGCCTGTCGTGGGTTGAGTTGTTTTAGATTCCGGATGGTGATGAGGTTCTGATGATCCGTCCAGACCATGAACGGCTCACTGGCGCCCTGGAGCCAGTGACGCCATTCCTCCAAGGCCCACTTTATGGCCAACAGCTCGCGATCCCCTACTCCGTATCGCTGCTGAGTGGGGTCGAATTTCTTGGAGAAGAAGCCACAGGGGTGTAGCTTCTGGTCTGGACCTCACTGAGAGAGAACAGCGCCAGCGCCCACATCTGACGCGTCCACCTCTACAACGAACGGTTGGTTGGCATCTGGGTGAAGAAGAATGGGTGCCGTGGTGAAGCGATGACAGAGTTCTTGGAAGGCGGAGATGGCTTCAGGAGTGAGATGGAAGGGATGGGAGGAGGGCCTGGTCAGACTGGTTAGTGGTGCTGCAACTGTACTGTAGCCCCGGATAAAGCGACGATAGAAGTTCGCAAACCCCAGAAACCGTTGGAGCTGTTTGAGCGTCCTGGGTAGGGGCCAATGACGGACAGCTTCCAGTTTCTGCGGATCCATGGCCACACCCTGGGACGAGATGACAAAACCCAGGAACGTGGTGGAGTGCTGGTGAAAAGCACACTTTTCCAACTTACAGTACAGCTGGTGAGCGAGCAATCTCTTAAGAACTGCCCGTACATGTTGGATATGTTCTTCGGTGGTGCGAGAGTAGATGAGGATGTCGTCTAAATATACAAACACCCATCGGCCTAACATGTCTCTTAGGACATCGTTTATGAATTGTTGGAAGGCCGAGGGTGCATTGCATAGTCCAAAGGGGATGACCAGGCTCTCATAATGTCCTGTGGGAGTGATGAAGGCCGTTTTCCACTCATCACCCTCTCTGATGCGCACCAAGTTGTAGGCGCTCCGGAGGTCCAACTTTGTGAACACGGTGGCACCAGAGAGGGCGTCCAGGGCTGAGTTGGTGAGCGGCAACGGATGTCGGTTTTTGATGGTGATTTTATTCAACCCCCGATAGTCGACACATGGGCGAAGTTCTCCTCCTTTCTTCTTCACGAAGAAGAAGCCGGCGGCCGCTGGTGACGAAGAGGGCCGGATGGTTCCATGGCGAAGGGCACTGGCGACGTACTCCTCCATCGCCTGTGTCTCAGCCGCCGACAGTGAATACAGGTGGCCACGGGGGGGGAACAGAACCTGGCTGCAGCTCTATCGCCAGGTCGTAAGGGCGATGTGGTGGAAGGTGAGTAGCCTTTCGTTTACAAAAGACTGCAGCCAGGTCACGGTAGGTGGAAGGAATAGCGTTGGTGTCGACATCGGGGGCCTCGGACTCCGTGGAACACGTCCCAGCTGGGTCCCGTAGGCACAGCTCAGTGCAGGTCGGCCCCCACTGAAGGATTTTATTTTTTGTCCATGAGATGAGAGGGTCATGTTGTAGCAGCCAGGGGTATCCGAGAATGATGGGAGGTGAGGAAATGGAGGTGAGGTGGAATTGGATGGGTTCATGGTGTTGGTTGATGATGAGGGTGATGGTCTGAGTCTGGTGGGTGATGGGGCTGGATGACAGAGGCCGACCGTCGACGGAGGTGATTTGCACTGGCTGGGATAACGCCTCAATTTTTACCCCCAGTTCTTTGGCATAAGTGGAGTCAATGAAGTTGCCGGCGGCACCGGAGTCGATGAACGCTGCACTTCTGACTCGTTTGTGGCCAAATTGGAGGATTACCTGAATAGTAAGACGAGAGGTGGTTGTGTTGATGGTGCTGGAGATTTGGAGGGAGCCCGGTGAGTTTCTCCTCCGGCTCACCGGGGCTGCGCGTTTCCCGGACGGAGGGGGCAGATCGCCCGGTGGTGTGCCGCGGACCCACAATAAGCACACAACCCCTCTCGATACCGGCGTGCGCGTTCTGCTGTAGTCAGGGAGGCGCGTCCTAATTGCATGGGTTCCCCGGCTCCGGTGTCAACCACGGCAGGACGTGGAGATCCGACAGGTCCAGTGGTGGCAGCAGTGAAAATGGTCGGTGATGGAGGTGTAGGATGGTGAGAGGTGAAAGCAGGCGGCAGGGTCCTCGGGGCTGGCTTCGGACGAGAGAGAAGGCGCTGGTCGATGCGGAGGGCTAGCTGGATTAGTCCCTCCAGCGTGGCTGGAAGCTCTCATCCGGCAAGCTCGTCCTTTATGCGCGACGCCAGCCCCTCGTAGTAGGATGTCCGGAGCGCGGCGTCTCCCCAAGATGTCTGCACGGCGAGAGTTCTGAATTCCGCGGTGTAGCGGCTCACGGACAATCCACCCTGCCGCAGGTGATAGAGCTTGGTGTCGGTCTCCACCTCGCCCGCAGGGTGTTCGAAGGTGAGTCGAAGCTGTCGTGTAAATTCATTATAAGAATGGGCGGTGTCTGAGTCTGATTTAATCACTGCCGTGGCCCACTCTGCTGCCTGCCCAGTTAGCAACGAAACGAGAAGAGCAATGCGTAGCCGATCGGTGGAGTATTTGGTGGAATTAAACTCAAACACCAGATCGAGCGCTGTTAAGAACACACTACATTTCCCGTCCGTGCCATTCCATTTTTCTGGTAAAGCAAGAAAGACGTCAGTAGAAGGGGGGGGGGGCGGGGTGATGCGGAGCCGCGACCGCCGCGACGGGAGGCCGGCTCGCCGCGCTGTCAACAGCCACCCGGAGATCCGCGTTCTCCCGCCTGAGCTCCGCGACCTCGCGGCGCAAGGCCGCGACATCTTGGACGCTCTGGCGCAGAGTAGCGATATCCCCGGTTAGCTTATTGATTAGCTCGGCATGCTGGTCAACCACGTCGCAGAGATGCGCGTAATCCGCTGGGTTCACCGCTTTGGGCTCAGTCATTCTGTCAGGATGAACTAACCTAGGCGACCAGATGACTTAGCTTTAGCGATTAGCCCAATGTAGCGTGGATGGTGAACCCAAACGCGGAAGAGAGCGAGTAGGTAGGATAACCACGCTTGTTAGTCTAAGGACTCTCACAAAAGGGGAGCAAGGGAAAAACACAAATTTAACCCGCGTCCTATAAACACACACTCAAGATCAGAAAGCAAAACCCAAATAAAGTGAGTACTCACGAACCGATGATGGACAACCAGAACCGACATGGGCTGAACTCAATGACTGAGCGCTGAATCGTGGTTTGTTTACTCCTCTTATACTTCCTGATTTGCGACTGCTCTACTTCCGGGTCCTAGTGCCGGTCGCCGATTGAGTGTGCATGACACTTTATAATTTTTTCATCTTTCTTAAATAAAGAATAGAAAACTTTGGAATGTGCTTTTATAGGAAAATAATCGACAACAGTAGTGTAATATAGTCTACAACGACTTTGAAACAGAGTTACTGTTAATGCTTTAAAGTGGATTATCTTCCATAACAGCTCATTACAAAGTGTTTTATTCTGTTAAAGCCAACAATCCCGTAATGTTACGAATTAATTAATATTATCCTTTTTTTTTCATTTATGGTTACATTTAATGTTGTGGAGCATTCACAAAAACAAGTTAATCCATAAATAAATATTTAATACTGTAAGTGTCTCTATGATTTTATATTATTGCCCAATATACAGTTTCCTTTGCTACAAAAATATACAGTACTGTGCGAAAGTCTCGAGCCATGCCTCATTCTGCATTTTAAATTAAATTAAACGATGTAGATTAATTAGAAGAAATTGGAACAAATGTTTTACATTTGCAGCAGGCTACACAATGCCTAAAGATAGAGTTAAACAATTGGTTATGTATCAACCTCAGCAGCAACCTCATTTCCCCTCTTGTCTGTTCCAACCAATCAGCACTCAGCATCGCCAGTAAGTAATCACCAGCCTGATCATCTATCTGTGGGGATTAACAAACAAAAAACATTCTGAATCTGGTTAGGTACAGGCAATGTCTGGATTGAAAATGAGAGACAAAAACTTGAGAGACAAACAAAGCAAAAAATGTCCTTCAGGAAGACTGGAGAACTATTCCTCAAGACTGCATTAAAAATACAAGACAGTCTGGTTCTTTGTAAGCAAAATATAAAGAAATAAGCGACTGGAGAACCTGGAGCCCCTCCCAGGAGACTTAGGACGGGGTGCCAATCCATCGTAGGGCACACACACACTATGGGCAATTTGGGGTCGCCAATTAGCCTAATCAGCATGTCTTTAGACTCGGAAGAAGACCAAAGTACCCAGAGGAAACCCACCAAGCAAACTCCATGCACACAGACCGAGGTATGGGAATCGAACCCGGACCCAGGAGATGCAAGGCGACAGTGCTAACCACAAATTGATCATAGAAAGAGGATGGTGGTGAACTCGAGGTAAGAAATCCCTCTCAGGTTGCAGGTTCGGAGCATTAATCAAATCCCGTGTGTGTGTGTGTGGATGCTCATGCTGCACTGACAATCTCACTCATCACTATGAAATATGAAAAGCATTAGAGCGTGCTTGCTGACTTAACACTTGGCGCTGGAGGAATGCCATCTTGTAATACATGCTGCTTTAAGAGGGGGAGGGGTGACAGGGAACATTTAAGTGCGCAAAACAGATGACCTGCTGCTGCGTGAAAAAGTGTTTAAAATTCATATTTACTATGTACGGAGCCAGGCAGAATGCTTTGTCCATACGGAGCCTGTCTCAGCAAGTCCACGTCCTGTAATTATGTTGGCAATCGGATCAGAGCCTTTCGCGTGTGGACAGCTCATCCATTCTGGTGCGCTGCTCCCCTATCCTGTCTTCTCTCATCTTTCCTGAGTCAATATACAGACAAATAGTGACCTCTCTCTCTTCATTTTATGTCCCTGCAACACTTTCAGAGTCTAGAATGAACATTACTGACAAGGCAGCAGCGAGTTGTGAATCAGTGAAATAGTTACATGTGGCGTTTCCTTTTATCTTCAGCAATGGCAAGAAAAAGGAATAAAGAGAAATGATCCAAGGTCTGTAGTCTGGGTCTATAACAACAGATCTAAATCAGGCCCAACAAGCTTGCGGTCAGTATTTTAACCTTTACAAGATGAACGTTGAAACAGGCCATTGATCAGAGATGGCTGCGGAGGATTAGGGAGGAGTGCTCGTACTTCTTTGGCTGAGTGTCATGGCTGTAATTTGGTTGTCAAAGAACACTGATGAGATAGCACAGTGATAAACTGAAGCTGTAAGGACCTCTGTCAGATTTTGGTTGGATCTGTCCGAAACAGCTGTTTTAAGTAACATGCTCTGACCGGAAACAATGATTATATTAGCTGGTATCGAGAGTATTCAGTATGATGCTCCCTCCAAAATGTATATTTTTGTTTTTTTATTGAAAAGAATAAAATTAATATAATAGTTCATAAATAATGTATTTTTTTTATAAAAACAACAAATAATTAATAGATTATAAAATATTTATAATAATTTTTTTTCACAATTTATTTATTATTAAGTATTTCAGATTTACCTTTAAACTGCATGGTCGAATTAAAAGCTGCTATTTCAGGGGAACAAAAAAAAAAAAACAATTAAGGAGATTTCTTAAATTACTGGAATTGAGTTACGAACTGTCCAGTGCATTATTAAAAGCTGAAAGGATAGTGCTGAACTTGCTCTGTGGATAAAATGATTGGAGATCCATTAAACGCTTGGTGCAGTTGCATCATAAAACAATTCATAGTAAAAATCAGAAAGTAAGAGCAGTGAGACTAATCAGGAAAAAAAAGGGCTTCAGTTTGCTAGGGAGCATAAAGATTGGATTTTGAACCAATGGAAAAAGGTCATGTGGTCTGATGCTTCCAGGTTGACCCTCCGCCAGAGCGATGAGGCGTCAGGGTAAGAAGGGAATGTCATGAAGTGATGCACCCATCATACATAGTGGCCACGGTACAAACCTCTGGAGACAGTGTTATGATATGGGGTTGCCTCATTCGGACAGGTCTAGGCTTTGTAACGTTACGTGGCAATACAATGAAGTCAGCTGACGACCTGAATATACTGAATGACCAGGTTATTATTTTTCTTTTCATGATGGCACAGGTAAGTATTTCCCAGGGTTCAAATTGTGAACGGGTTGTTCTGGGAGCATAAGCAATCATTTTCATACGTGACTTTGCGTGACAAAGCTGAAGGCAGTCCATGAAATCTTGGAGTGTGCAACTTTTTTTGCCAAGCAGTTTATAAAAATAACCCAATCATTAGCAAAGGAAACAATTTGTAATGATAATGGGAGCAAATACAGCACCTTTCATAAATATATCCTTTTTCTTTTTGGCATTTACACATTTTATAGTGTTGTAACCTGGAAATAAAACGAATTAAGGTTAATTAGTGCGAAACAAATAAACATATAATTAAATTTCAAATACTCAAACATTTGTCAGTTGCATATTAATTATTCATCCCAATTTGAACATGGAGGTTTACAGCGTTCCTTGCACTTTTTATGTTTGTTATGTAAATTGCCGTACATGATCCACACAGGTGTGTGGGTGTTAAATCGTGTCAAATCGCTTGACGATGCCACAACTCCAATCATGTTCTCAGGGTGATAAGAGCAAGAGAGCTCCCAGGTGGCACAACAGAAAAAGCATCCATCCCATTATCAGGGGTTCAGATCCCTAGAGAGCGAAATTGCATAGAGAGCTCTGAGGGCGAGGCACACTTTCATTGCCCTATCAGTTACAGTGACCCTAGGAAATCTTGGGTGTTTTTGAGTTCATGCATGTGGGAGGGGCCAAGGCAAATTTATGGATTAAATCCCTCATAATTAATCCTTCCCAGAATTGGATTGAGATCTGGGGAATTAGAAGGGTGGATCAACAACCGTGAACTCTTACGCAGGAAGTGTTATGATACCTTTCTCTCACAGTTAGCGTCAACTTTTTTCTGTAAAAAATCTGTGTTACTGTATATTTGCTTCTTTTGGATCAGACCAGGTGGTCTTGCTATTTGGTCCCCACAGGCAGATGCGCCTTGAATGCCAATGATCTTCTCACTAGTTTACTGGTATAAAATTGATAATCAATGTTGTTTATTTCACCTTGCTGTGGTGTTAATGTTATGTGTACAGAATAAATAAACACAAACACACACACAAATTACTTTAAACTGTACATAGACTCATCGGCACATTTAAATGACCATAGACGCACAAACACACAAACAGCTTGAAAAGAAACTCATTAGGAGAAACAACGGACAGAGATAGCTTATTAAAACATTATTGAGCGCACCCCATACAAAATACTGTAAAACCTCAGTACATAGTTGATTCACATTCGCTTCCATCTCCTTAATAAACGTCTGTGTGTGTGTGCGCGCATG
Organism: Clarias gariepinus; assembly: GCF_024256425.1. Classification (NCBI taxonomy): domain Eukaryota; kingdom Metazoa; phylum Chordata; class Actinopteri; order Siluriformes; family Clariidae; genus Clarias; species Clarias gariepinus. Next base: position 13,558,453 of record NC_071127.1, on the reverse strand, counting down.
TGTGTGCGTGTATGTGTAAATGTCCATCCTCTATGGCACTCTGAAAACACTCAAATGGTGTGTGTAGGAAAGTAATAGTATGTCACCAGCATGTGAAAAAAGCCAACAGGGTAATTGTGTGGCTGGGCAGTAAATGGCGGAGATAAGGGGATGCGCATTGATGCAGTGTCAGAAAGAGGAGTTTCTCTTCTCCGCTGTTCTATCACTCGTTGTCCCGTTTCCTCTCACTGTCTGCAGAGCAGACAACATCTTGGGGAAGAGGAATGCACACTCAGCCTCCTGTGCTGATAATGACATCATCCTTTCCTACCGAAAGAGATAGAAAGAGGTAGACAGATAAAGAGAGAGAGAGAAAGAAAGAAGTGCATTCGAGAAGACCCGAGCGAAAGCATTAACGATGTGATGGCAGACGCGCCGACGTCCTCATCTGTCAGCATAATAATACCTGCCTGTCTTTCACCCAGTAGAAAACTCAACAACTGCAGCACAACATGGCCTGGGAAGCAAAATATTTAGAGCTGTTGGCAGTGCTTAAAATATTCCTGGTGATGCTTTGTTGAGATAGAATGCTTGAATGAATTAAGTCTGAGGCTGAAACTACAGTGGATAAGGCACACGGTGGTTTAGTCATTCACACTGTGGTCTCACACCTCTGGGGTCGAGGGTTCGATTGCCTTTGCATGGAGTTTGCATGTTCTCCCCACTTGCATGGTGGGTTTCCTCCCACAATCCAATAACATGCAGATTAATATAGTCGGCATTTCCAAATTGCACATAGGGTTTGAGTGTGCCCTGCGATGGTGCCCTGGGAGTACCCCACATAGTGCCCTGAGTCCCCTGGGACAGGCCTTCTGCAACCCTGTACATGATAAGCGGTATTAAAAATGAGCGAGTGAGAATAGTAGTAGCGGATTTCTATATGTAAATCATACAAAGGATTATATTTCCTACAAAGCATTTATTCATCATTATTTGCTTATTTCCGACTTTCTACTTGCTGATAATTACATCCTAAACGCAACTAAAACCGAATACAACAGTATGACCATCTGGATCATGCTTTAAATCGGGTAAAACTGACATTGTTTAAACTGTTTCACTACAAAAGCAGCAATTTGTAGTATAAATTGGGGGCACAGTAGGACATCGAGAGTGGTGTTCACAGCTCCAGGGTCTCTGGTTCGATTTTGATTTTGGATTACTGTCGGTGAACTGTTTCACATCTTCTCCCTTTCTTTTTTTCGCCATCTCCGGACACAATTTCAGTAGCTGGACTATCGTCTCCAAATCGCCCCTAGGATCCACTCTATAACTGGCCAGGATAAACAGTTACCGAAAATCTGTAAATCCCCCAAAATCAACTAAACTGTGAGATGTCTCCTGTCAAATTAAATGCACAAAAATGCATCAGTGTGTCAAGGTGTTGCATCAGATCCCATCATGGCTTCAAATCGATCCTGAGATCCTGTTTCTATCTGTGTGGAGTTTCACCTGTTCTTTGGGTTCTCCAGTTCCCTCTCACCTCCCAAATGTCCAAGGGTAGTGAAGGCATGTGTGAATGTGTGTGCGTGATGTCCTATAATAACCTCGCATCCTCTCCAGGGCTTCCACTTCACAGCCAGTGTTTCTTGAAATACCTATGCATATTCAATGTTCTGCGAATACACATGCATGTCCTATGTTTCTTAGACTACTAATGTATGCTCAGTGTTCTGGGGAATATTTATGCATGACTAGTATTCCTGAGATAAGTTATGCATGCCCAGCATTCCAACAAGTATATAACTCTGGGTTGTCAGGAATTCTTATACAGTAGATGTCCAGTGTTCCCGGGATACTTATGCACACCCTGTGTTTTCAGGAATACTTAGGGGTACCCTGTGTTCTTGGGAATACTTTAGCACACCCAGTATTCCTGGGAATACTACTGCACACCCTGCGTTCTTGGGAAAATGTATGCACATGCAGTGGTGCTGGAATTACATTTCTGTTTTAAGTGTTATGGGAAATATTTATGTTTTCCCAGAAATACTTACAGGATGCACGGACAGTATTCCCAAAAATTTTCATTGCATTCCCAGTTTTCCTTACCTTAAATATGCACACCCAGTTTTGTCAGGAATACTTTCTAATACTTTCAGGGAATACTGTCCACTGTTCTCTATAATGTTTCTGCACACCCACATATACTTATGCACAAACAATGGTCCAGAGATTATCTGTCAGGGATACTTATGGTTGCCCAATGTTCCTGAAAATACAGCTGCACATCCAGTGTTTCTGGGAAAACTTATGCACAACCAGTGGACATGGGAATACCTAGGAATTCCCAGTATTCCCCCCAAAAAATGTATGTGCACCTACATTGTGATGCTCATGCATGCCTTGTGCTCCTGGAAATACTTACTGTATGCATGCTCATTGTTCATTGAAATGCTCTTAGAAAGACATGCATCCCCAATGTTCCTGCGAATACCTGTGCATCTCAAGTTTTCACACAAAAAATGTATGCATGCCCAATGTTCCCAGGAATATTCATGCATGTCCAGTGCTACTGGGAATACTTATGCATATTCAATGTCATCTGAATGCTCTTGGGAATACATATGCATCCTTGGTGTTCCTGAGAATACTTATGCATGCCCAGCATTCCTAATGCACAGTCAGTGTACCGAAGAATGTTTACATATGCACCTGCAGTGGTCCTGTGAATACTTGTGTATTCTAAGTATTCCCTGGAATACATGCAATATGCATACCCATTTTTTAAGAATACTTATGTATGGCCAATTTTCCTGAAATTAATTGAACACTCCCAGTATTTCCAAGAATTCTTATGAACACCCAGTGTTCCTGGGAATACTTGTGTATTCCAAGTGTTGCCAGGAATACTTGTGTATTCCAAGTGTTGCCGGGAATACTTGTGTGCTCGTGTTCCCCTTGAAGGTTCTGTGTATCCAAAGGGTTCCCTGGAATATTTTTAGTGTGCATGCCTGGTTTTACTGAGAATACTTATGCATGCCCTGGTTTTCCTAAGATTTTCTGGTAATATTGACAGTATGCATGTGTATCGGAGAACGGTTATGTATCACCGGTGTTCCCGGGAATACTTATGTTTGCTCAGTGTTGCCTGAATAAGTATGCACCTGCAGTGTTCCTGTGAATACTTGTGTATTCTGTGGTACTGGGGATAATTTACAGTATGCATGCCCAGTTTTCCTGAAATTAATTGTACAGACCCGGTGAAATTCCATGGATACTAATGGACGCCCGGAAATATTTGTGTGTTTCAGGCAATATTTATAATTACTTACTAATACTTATACTAATACCAGTATCAGACTTTTTCTTATTTATATTTCTGTATGTCTATATTGACTAATGAAACAGAGCTCTACATGGCTGACCTTGAACGCGTTTTCGCACGTGCTTCAGCGTCATTCTGTTTTCCTAACTGTAACACTCGCACAGACGTCGCCGCACCGGATCTATTCGGACTCGCGCGCGCTCCGCGTTAACAAGCGCCGTTCCACGAGACGAGCTCGCGGTGCACAAAGCCCCGCCCCTTGCCTTCCTATCCGTTAGCCTCCACTCCTCTCCCGCGCGCGCACCGGTCACTGCGCGGGGTTGTTCAGGGTTTTTCTTTTTCTTTCTTTCTTTCTTTATTTATTTATTTTGCCCCCGGTTTGGAGGGGAACTCCGCTCGTGTCACTGTCCCCGCTGTGACAGTGTGTAAGGTCGGTGTAACCTGAGGGGCTGAGGTACGACTCCGCGCTGCTGTTTATAAAGCTCGTTATTTTAGGATTTGAAGAAAGGTGACGTCTTCACTCACGCGCAGGTAAGTTGATCGTTATTTTGGACAGCACGTGACTTTGGCACGCGCGCTCCACACTGTATTATACTAGTGGCAGATGTATATAGCCTATATATATATATATATATATATATATATATAGAGAGAGAGAGAGAGAGAGAGAGAGAAAGAGAGAGACACCTGCCACTAGTATATCTTACATAACACACACACACACACACACACACATATATATATATATATATATATATATATATATATATATATATATATATATATTTTATAAAAATATAAAATTTAATATATATTTTTTTGTTCCATATGCAACACTGTTTATGCTTAACTTTTTATGCTTCATTAAAAATGAACAAATTAAGCCTTCCCCTCCATAGGCTGCGTCCTAAACCTCCTATATTAATAACACAAAGCATCAGCAATACTGTTTATATTATAATATATAAAAAGTCTTTGTGATGCACAGTATATAGTGTTGCTTGGAATACGTGTGCACCTGCAGTGTTCCTGTGAATACATGTGTGTCCGAAGCATTCCTAGGAATTCTAACAGTATGCCTGCCCAATTTTCCTGAGAATAATTGTACACTCCCAGGACCTCTAACAATGTTTATTGTTACTTTACAATATAATGCACTATATTTGAAAGATAGATGCTTTTTTGATCCCAAAGGAAGTTAGATATCCTGAAGTTAAAGAGTCAGTAATACAATCAGATTTATACATACTGTATATATTCAGTCGACGCAGGGTACTAGTTACTACTAGGAGTTACTAGTGCAATGCTAAGAACTAAATATCTATAAAATAGGTATATAAGAAGCATATAAGTAAATTAGATAAATCACAAGTGCCTAATAAGTGAAATGAAGTTAATTGCGTGCTCCCTACTGTATTACACTAGTGGCATATATGTGTGTTTGTTTGTGTACTTTGTGTGTGTGTGTGTTATTTAACGTTTGCAAACATGTTTATTACTCTAAATGCAGTCATTAGACAAACACTAGTGTCTCTGCTCAACTTTTTAACTTTAAGGCAAATTCATGATGAAAATAATTGTCCACTCCCAACATTTCCAGGAATTTTACTTATGGACACCCAGTGTTCCTGGGAATACTTGCGTTCTCTAAGTGTTTCTGGCAATATTCATTAGTACTTTATAATATTATTAATAGTGCACTATATTTGATATGATCTATAGATCTATATATAGATACTGTATTGATCCTAAAGGAAATTCCAAAATGTTAGTGATTGTGCAAAGAACAGCATAGACGTGAGTAATTGTGCCGAAAATGTAGCTTTTTTTATTTACAGTTCCAGGTTTCTAAACTCTTTCCAAGATTCAGGGACACCTCCAGGGCTCCTAATTTGATCCCGAGTTTAGGTTACTCCTACCAAACGTGACGTTTTATACGTTCTCATCACATGCACCTTTCTGCCTCGTCTCCGGGTTATCCGGTTTCCTCCTGTCTCCCGTCGTGAATCTGAGAGGTGCGTGAGAACTGGCGTCACACCTAGGATGTACAGTACAGCGTAGTCCCAGCCTAGTAGGTGGGATAGGCTCAAGATCAAGTGCCGCTCTTTAAAGGATAAAACGGTTACTAAAAATGAATGAAAGGCTATGCATATAGGAACAGGATAGATTATAAACAAGCAAAAAAAAAACACAAGATAGGAAGAACCACATCTCCTTATCTCCTTATCCATGCATGCACTTGTATTTAATCACATCATTTCATATTGTCAGTCTTAATCTTTCTTTAATTTTTTACATTAAGTCTTCCTGTTGCAGCATTATTTGAGGTACAGGTTTGGTTTTTCCCTCCCCTTTTCAAACCTTCATTCTCAGCTACCCCCCTTCATGCTGTCTGTCTAAGAGACAAAGATATAAAGACCTTTGATGTTTAGTTTTTCTTTTTTTGTCAGTGAAGTATATCCATTAAACATGCTTAGGAGTATGCTAATGCCCACCAGTACACCATTGACTTGTGAGTGGCATAATTATGATGCTGATTTGCTAACATGTCCTCTTCAAGGGTTGTCAGTTCGGAAAATTAATAAAATATGTCTAACTTTTTTTTTTCGCGTCCGCTTCTTTCCCTTCTTGTTCTTCATTAGAATTCGTGTGCCGTCCCGGCAGCTACGGCAAGTTCTCCGAGCTTCTGGATAATGAAGACGTCGGGCATTAGGTAGCTGATTAAGCTCCGAGCCATGCAAAATTAATGATTCTGAGAAATAATATCAAAGGACGACCCTCAGAGACGCAATAGCCCCAAGTCCCCTTACATTAATAAGACAGTTCATTTTAAGCTGTGCTATGACATTAAAAAATCATGCTTAAAGCTTTAGCCCGATCACACACACCTTCCTGTCAGTGTTTCTTCGAAACAGAGAATTCAGTTATTAAGCTCGTTTGTCTTTCAGAATACAACTCCATGGACTTGCTCGGTGTATTTTACTCTGTATATGCCTGTATATGTCAACTAGGTATGAGTTACATTTGCTGTCTGACCAAACAGGAGTCCATAATGGCTAAAGGAGTCATGTGATGGCATTCGGTGGTCAGTAGGTGGCAAAGTGCTCTCATAGAAGAGAGGAAATCTATCATCCATGCCTTGAGAGCTGACATGCCTTATAATACTTTTTCACTCCGGCACAGGTTTGTCCAGTAGGTGAGCTGACCCTTCAAGCTCAGATCTCATACACCAAGAGTATTCAAGTAGCATTAGGAAAGCTCTAGTTACAATAAGTCAAGGATAATCAACTTCCATGATTGATGTTACCTTTTAATGCTTAATCATAGTGTGGCTTTTAACTACTAAACTCTGAAAAGATGAGAACGAGTCCACAAAAGAGCAAAAGTCCTGAGCCACCCCTTATTTCTTCAGATTTTGCTTTCAAAGAGCCAGACATCCTTGTATTTCTAATTTAGTCTTGAGGAATCATTCTCCAGATCTTGAAGGACTTTTTGTCTCTGATTTTTTATTGCAGAGGGTTTTTTAGAGGAAAGTTTTTGTTTGTTTGTTTGTTAAGCCACGCAGTGACCTATGAATCATGCAAGCATTAAAAAAACATCTAACTTAAGGCATGAACCAGTAAGAAACAGGTGCAGATGATCATGATTAGTATATACTGTATTCCGGTGACATGGAACAGATGAGAGGGGAAATGAGGTTGCTGCTGAGGTTGTTACAAAAACAGGAAAAGTTTAAAATGTACTTTTAGATATTTTGCAGCCTGATGTAGTTAAATGTTTGTTTTGATTTCTTTCATTTAAATTACCGTGCATTATTTAATTTAATTCAATATGAAGAAATGAGGTGTGTCCCAAGTACTATACGTTTTAAATTAGATTTTTAAACCAATAAATACATCCTCCTCCGTAGATTCGTCTTTACCTCCTTAGTTTTTAAAATGCTGATCAGAACTTTTAAGGGGGAAACAAATTAAGAAATGTATAAAGTCTGTGAAAATGTCTGAGTTAATTCCTCTATTAATGTAGTAGTCTGGTCTGATGAGCTCCATTCAGCTCAATAATTGACACAAATACATGACTGGATAATCTGCAGTAGAGGATCTGCTACAGAAGCCATGCTGGTTCATGTTTCAAAACATCCCTTACATTGTTAGCAAAAGAAATTAGGCTCGGAATAATAGGAATGATTAGGCTATTACATGATGACTCGATGTATCTCATTCTAGAACTCTGGGACTCTGAGCTCTTTCTTTGAAGAAGATCGAAGTAGCTGTGTTATAGTGTATAGTCTTTATTTGGGGGGGAAAAAAAACAAGATTGTAAATGTTTGGTAATGGCTGATCTTATCGCGCATGCTTGATCTTTTTTTCCTTTCCAGATGCATTGTGCTTCAGAAGCTCGTAATACAGTCAGATTACAAAATTGCCCAGAACGGAACGGCGCTTTTTGTAGGAGAGAAAATATGACATTTGCGAGGACACAATTTGAAAGCAAAAAACAAACAAAAAAAAGAAGCGTGCAGTGTTGAGAAATAGGTAATGTTTTTGTTTTATCAGTTGGAGGATCTGACAATAAATGCATTAGAATTAGATGCAAGACCATCCAATCTGGCAACCTCAAGGTTGTTTTATTTAGTTGTAAGCAAATTAGACGTTATCTGTGTGGTTAGATACCTGTGGAAACATATGGTATAAACATAAAAAATATAACTGGTGTTCAATTCAAACTGGGACTTTTGATTGTGCAGAATAACATAGTAATGTGATTAATGATAGTACAGACTACATTTATTTCTCTATATAATCCCCTGCTACATTAATGCACTTATCCCAGTGTTTCACTAGTGCCTGGATACCATCAAGGCAGAAAGTTTTCTCAGTACGTCAGAGTCATGATCGGACTGCCTGCTTCACGTCTTAAACGCTGGCCTCCCAGGAACTCCTTTGATGGCCCAAATACATGGAAACGGCCTAGAGCGAGGTCAGGAGTGTATGGTGGATGTGGTAATAACTCAAGTTCCAAGTTCCTGTAATGTGCAAGTGGTGTTGGTGAATGATTGTGTGTACTTGCAACAAGTTATTTGTCGATTTTCAGGCTGAATGTTCATAGGAACGACTGCAGTGGGCTCCGAGCCACCTCGACCGGGATCGTCATTCACGGACGTACGGCCTTCTTTAAAACGTTTTCACCGTTCAGCTGTTTTACCGTGGTCTCATCACCGTACCGTGCTTAAAGTCATCTGTAAATGTTGAGTTTATGGTATATGCCTTCATTCATGAGTCCCGGTTTGACTTGAACGCCCATCATAAAACTCAAACTGAAGTAGTACTGATAATTGGATGCCAGACAAAATCCTTGCAGGTTATATGTAAACCAAACTGCCAATTTTTGGGACTGATCAGGACATTATTTTATTTGTGTTTACTAGTAACTTAAGTGCCTTAGTGGTTCATGTTTTGAAGGTGTGTGTGAGTGCATGTAAATAATTTGGGAGGAGTGCAAGAAGATCTGGTTCCTCAGGAACATAACTTGTCTATAATGATGGCGTGGGTCATTGCGACCCACCATCGTTTGCAGTGATGGAGTTTATAAGACAGCAGAATCAATCACCATAAAAGTACAACTTGCTGAAATTATCATTAACTTTGTCCTCAGCAGTCTAACAAGTCTAACTGGACATGTCCTAATTCCGCTTTCGCTTTCAGCTACTGACATCTGATCTGTGACAAGAGCGCAGTGCTGTTGACTGAACTTGAATTCTCATTTTAATACGTTTAACTCCAAATCCTCTGTCAGTACGGTTTCTCATTTCCCGCCCGCGGTTTTGTAGTACTGTCTGCAACAGAGCTATCAATTTGACGTTTAATTATATGAGAGAGAGAGAAAGAGAGAGAGAAAAAGCCTCATACACAAAGTGTCAACTACGTGAAAGAAGATCATAGAAGTAATTACTAGGGCATTAATGACTGTTCGGTGTATGCTTTTAGAAAAACAGACCCATAAAGATGCCGCCGGTTTTCACTCGAACACTGATTGGAAATGCTGCGTATCCGAGTCGCACAAACAGGCCTAGTCAGGCCTTGAGACATTCATATCACCATTTTAATTAGAACGCTGTGAGGCTTTAACCATCGCACCATGAGCTTAATGCGCATATGATGATGCAAATAATTTTATAATTAAACATTGCTGGTTTATAGAAATCGAGTACGATGGGCTTCGTAATGTGGCGTAACAAGTGAAAGAGAAACAGAGAGAGAAGGAGGGAGGGTGCTAGGGGGTTGAGAAGGAGAAAAGTAGAGATTATGGAGGAGGCTTTGATGACCAGCCTGGCTTTGGGAATCCTTGTGTGCCTTCAGGTGTAGACTCCTCTCTCCACGCATCAATAATGAATGAAAGATCCTGCTCGGCAGAGGACCAGGCTTATCAGGCATACTGATTTTTAACTGTGAGGCTTGTATAAAAATTGCATCAGTGTGTTTGAATTACCTCATTAAATCCCAGTGCTCTTGAATGATCACGGAAAGACCAGGGGTTGAAAGTTGAAGTGGATTTGGAGTCTGTTTAGAGGGCTGTTTGCAGTTTTTCGCGGTTTGTTCAGTTGGGTTGGTATTTTCTGACATTCACTCTGTTTAGTTGGTACAACTTTTAATTACTGTAGCTGTATAAGGACGCAAATGTTGGTTAAAGAATGTTAGTGTGAGAATGAGGAACGTGTAGTTTATTAGACGCACAAAATACAAAAAGAGAGTAACTCTCGAGGTCGAGCCTTTGCTCCGGATTTGCATGGCCTCCCGGACACCTTCAAGAAAATTCACCCTATAATAACTGAAACACATTCCCTGTTAAACAGTTACACATGTGATCATATTGACCGTCGGTAGACATGTGACTATCATGCCATCAGTCATAACAGCGTACCGAGGAAGCACCATTAACCGATATTAGACTACTAAGTGTTTTCGATCATAATTATGTTTATGGTGTATTTCTGAACCAAAAAAAAACCCAAAAAAGAACAGTGGTTTGCAATCTTGCAAAATATAAAGATGAAAATGGATGAAAAAGGTTATAAGGATATTAATTTTCAGAAATTTTATTTGTCATCACAAGCAGTGTAGAAATATGTCTATTCTCCGGGATTTGGTGGCGTTTGCTAGCATTAGCATTAGCTCATTCAGTGCTTCTGTTGCAAATGAGACGATGCTATGGAATATGCTGTGCTTTACGCTTCATAAAACAATATGCTGGTAACATTAATTAATTAATGCTCCCATTTCAAGCTATTCAAGTACTAAATAAATACATTTTTACTGGATAGAATTGAGTGTGTCTGTGGGTTGGCACTATGTTCTCAGGAGTAGCTCTGTAGTTAAGGCTACATTTGGACTACGTTGGTATTACTATGTATAATATAATGTAATGAGATAAAAATGTAAGGGCGTCTGCCAAATGCTTTAAATGTAATGTTCTCCATCTTTCTCACACTTATTAAAAAAAAAAAAAAAAGTTCTCCGTTAAATTAGGCCCTATCTGATAGGCTGAGGTGAAAGGTAACAAAGTACATTTATTTTGTTACTGTAAATATTTCATATATCTGTACTTTACCTGAGCAGTTTTATTGATGGATGTGTTTTACTTTTACTTCACTACAACAAATATCTGTACTTTCTGTTTCACTATATTTGTGCTAGGTGGTGTGTTACGTTTATAACCACAGAGGTGTGCAGCATTTAAAGATTTCATATTGCCCTCTGCTGACTATTATATGTAATTGCATGATTTACCCGCGCTCTGTAAAACGCTCACGTACGTAGAAATGGAGGTAGAGTCAGACTGGGATGAAAATAGCCCTGAAAGGACAGTGTGTAGAGAGAGAGGGAGAGAGAGACTCTTTTACAGGCTACATTTTAGCTAATACAAGCTCAATACTTTTGATAACACAAAACGAAATTTTAAATTTTCTTGTCTTTGGTCTGGAAGTTTGGTTTGAAAGTTAGCAAAATTTCCTAATTGTTATAGAAATCAGCATAAAAAAGTAAAAAAAAAACCTTAAACTTTGCTTTTGTGATCTTGCACTGAACAGCTTTTTTTTTGAAACTCTTTAAAACTGTTTTAAAATTCCAGTTTCAGTGGTAAGCTGCTTCCAGAATTTTCTTGAACTTTCTGGAATGTTTGACAGTTTAACTTTCCAGAACGAACTAGAACATTCCAGAAGAGGTGTAGAACGGATCAAAACATTTAAGAGCTTTTTAGAATTTTCTTGAATTTTTATAACCTTTTAGAACATGGTTTTTATATAAATACTTGTGTTAAGTAAATTGAAGTACAAGACTTGTGTAATTTGTCCACCACGGGTGTTTGGTTCACCATTCAGAGTGTATGCCCACTTCCTGCCCTGTGTGTCTGGCTTTGACTCTGACCAGAATAAAGTACTACCTGAAGGTGAATTATTAAACGAGTAAAAAAAACACAATATTTTTGTACCATAATCATGCTCTCCGTGCATATTAGCTCATGTGTATATATTTCGGAATACCTCCAACCGCCAGTCTGTATAAATAAAGATAAGGTATGCCTTGATTGTTTAATCTAATCTCTCTAACAGGTATGAGGCAGAGACAACGTTCTGCGCTAGAGGTGTCGTAGCTGTTTCCATCAGCTCGGGTTTATAACTGTTTGAACAGAAGGGGACGACGGTGATTGCTCTGCTGCAGATGTTGCTGGAAGGCCATGTTATTTTTTCTTTAAATAGGGCTCGCGTCTGCAATGCAAATGGCCCTCGTCTCATCCTAATTATCATCACCGTTACCTAATAGGCTGGCATCTGCACCTGGTACCTCTCACATCCATCCCTCTGTTCTGCTCCATCTATCCTGTCTTTAATTTCTCACCCCGCAGTTCCAAACCTGGGAAAAGACACGATTCTTTGTCAACTGTTTGGAAGTGGGTTGATGCTCACTGTAGAGCAAAAAATATATATAAAATAAAAAAAAAGGGCAGAACTCGTCTGTCCTTGAGACGTTGTTTATAGTTACTAATCTTTTTATTGTCTTTTGGATTTGGATGAAGCGCTCATGTTATTCCACTCTATTGACGTCCATGGCCTAACAGACACAGAGAAATGAAGTTAAAAGATGTCAGTAAATATTTGTTTATTTATTTATTTTTGTGGATTCAGGAACGAAAATGACTATAGAGATTATGGGAGATTGCGAGTCGAGGTGCAATGCAGCAAAAAAATCTCAGGACTACTGCTCAGGTTCTTCCTCTTCCCATCTTTCTCTTTTTTTTCTTCCCTTCGCTACTTTCTTATATCCTTTCCACCCTACAATCTTTTTTTCTCCTTTCCTCACTCTCTTGCAATTTCTCCTCACTCTCACAAATGAGTTAATTTCGTTCTCATCTGGGGTTCTCGGGAAGTAATTACAGCATCCTCGAAAAAAAAAAAATAGCTGTTCGCAAAAAGACTCCCCTTGCTTTCGTTGCCTTTTATTGGGCCAGAATGTAGGCGGGTTTTAATGAACCAAACCGAATAAATCTCATTACCGCTGATGAACACATTGATCCCACTCATTCTGAGTCTTGCCATATTTTTATGAGGACACTAGCGGATGGGAAAAGTTCCAGTTAAAACCCGAAAAAAAGTTACATAAAGCTGTCAGAGCCTGAATGCTGAACTATAAGTTCTTCACAAGATTAAACTCCTTCTACCCTCAATATTTCTTATGCAAGCCAGCAATCCTCTATATGCGAAGCTGTACCTGCTACAGCCCCTTACATAACCACATTGGTAGTGCATTATCCTAAAGCTGGCTATTTTTACACAAAAAGAGAGACTTTACGTCTTTAAAACCTGGTTTGCAGCTGTGGGTCTATTACTACTACTGTGAGCAGTGATTCACCTCTCGCTGAACCTCAGCAGTCAGTGCCAGTGTGCGCTTTTGGCACCGTTCAGCCAGCGGCGCTGCCAAGCATTTGTAGTCGTCTGCCAAATCTGGACAGGGTCTTCCCTGGCAAGCTGCCGGGTCCCTCAATCCCCATGGAAGAACACCAAAAAGAAAAAAAAGATGCACTGCAATTTTTCCTTCAAAACCGCACCAGATTAGGACATACATTTCCGAAAAAGCCCTGTGATTGCTGAAGCACTCGGAAAAACAGACACGATGCTGCAGGGCTGTAGTGGTCAGCTCGTACATTTTATTTGATTTCCAGGTTATTTCAGGGAAGAATTAGGAGGCGAAAAGTCGTTCAAATCTCCTTTCTGTCTGTTTTTTTCATCCTGTCCTCCTGTTTAATGTGACGTTAAGGGTTTATGTTAGTGCTATGTGTGAGAAAGCTCACACAGCATAACTCAACTTCTCATGGTTAAATGTTAATCCGATTGTGATCAATCCTGTTTTAGAGAATGGATCAAAACCATTCGCTGCATAAAGATGTAAGTAATCTTAACCAACCATACATTGTTGATCCTACTGAGTTGTCCAATCCATCATGAGTTGTCTTTTCTGTAGGTTATATTCGCTTAGAGGTAAAATTGAAAGACGATTGGATGCATTTAGTTTTGTTACTCAGCTTTTTTTTTTTGGCATTCTTCACATCATTTTTTTTTTATATATAATTCCAAAAAGAGTTTTGGATGAGTTTTCAAGGCTGCTTTCACGCTTGCTTCCACACATTCTGGGCTTGTACAGTACTGTTCTGCCGGGGATGCACACTGCCTGCACGTCCGATAAGCATAGTTCAAATTTTTTTCAAGTCTGTCTTACTGTACATTAACATTGAGGTGCATATAATACATTACCATAGGTCTTGGTTGGTTAAGATTTTCCTGCGTGTACTTATATAAACCCCAATTTTGACTTACAGTAAGACAGCCTTGAATAAAAAAACTATCTGTCCCTTTAAATGCATGAAGCATTTATATCTGATTATTTTTTACCTGCGCTTTCACGCTGTAAAGCATTTAACCTGCTGGAACCTAGAAGCACAGTAATTCCCCTACATACAAACGTTTTGTTCTGAGAGCTTGTTTGTAAGTCCAGTTTGCTTGTAAGTCCAACAAAGATTGTCTAGGTACTAGGATACTAACACAGTTGTCTGTACACAGTATATTACTGTACATAGTTCACAAGTCAACACATCATCCAATGTTATTCCCATGTGAGAAGAAAAAAATGGATGGGATAGGTATAGGATGTATTTATTCTGACAAGAAAGAAACAATCAGATCAACTGTTTATATACATACTATTTACTTACTACTATTGGGAGATTATTCCCATTTATGTGGAATATTAGGGGAACTTCCTGGTATAGAAGAGAGAAATACAGTGTTGTATAGTTTAAAACACATGTATCCAGGACTCACCATACTGGATTTCCTGTATCATGCATCTTGAGCCTTCAGAAGTTCTAAATTCATATAAAATAATCAAAAATAATATTTGTTGCTCAGTTTGCTCACACTTTTCTTTCCCCAGTGTTTAAGGCTCGAAAAAAAAAAAAAAAAAGTTTTACCCTGGATGCATTAAATTTGCATTACAACACAGTGCTGTTAAATTTCCTGCTTCATTTTCTACATCCAGTCATTGTTATGGTGACCATCTAAGTTGGGAGTTTCCAGAACAACCGTTTCCATTGCAGTTCATTTGTAATATGACAAATGTTGTAATCAGGAGGAAAGAAATAAACAGAAAGGCTGGTGAGGAAAACAGTTGAAATATAAGTGATAACAGAAGCTAACCTTTTTTATGTGACATTAAATGAATAAAAGTGTGATGTATTGTTTTCTTTTGCATTATTATTATTTTTTTTTGGTAATTGCTGCCATATTATTGTAGTACAAGAGGAATAAAATGCTTAGGAATAAGCTGTTATAGCTTTAGGGTGGAAAGAAAGTATCTGCATTTTTACATTGCACCAAGTTGTCCTTTATTATTTTCCTATATCATCAAACCCTGTCTTACTTTGTTCCTTATACGGCAGCTTTATTGAGTGTCTCTATAGAGTGCCAGTGACATTTTAATTACTACAAGATGTAATTGACTTGCCAGGGCATGAGCTCTACACTGAATTCTTTTCTTTTTACAGATTAATGCACTTACTGCGTGTTTAGTGACAGCGTTTATTTCAGTCTAATAAACGAAGGATTAAAAAGCATCATCATTTTTTCATGATTTGTAGTCGTCTAGAGCTTGTGTATAGGCTCCAGTTTAAGCAGCTTTACCCGACATCGGTCCTTCATCAGACTCTGATTTGTCCACCAGATACTTTGATTTGTTTCATTTCCTCTGTTAGTATAAACACTTCATGCTCTCATGTGCTCTTCTGTCATCTTCGCACATCTCTGCATGATACCCAAATCCCTAAATGGGCCTGTTTTGTGATTCTAGCTTTATTGCAGCTGTGTAGCTGTAGGCAGAAGATGCTACCACGAATCTATCAGAGGCCATCAGGTCTTTCATCCTTGCCCTTAGAGTCTGCTCCCCCCACCCAATCCCCCCCAAAAAAAGAAAAAAAAAACCAGAAAAAAATTTGGGATCGTCTTCTCGTCAGAAAAAAAATCCATACCAGAGCTTTGTGTTTCAGAGCAGCAGGAACTGGGAGTACGACTCAGAACAATGAGGACTCTTTTCAGAGCACGGTTTGATCCGGAGGCATGTGAGGCAACGCTCTTATGAAGGAGTCAGACAGATGAGCTCTGCCTGTCCGCAACAAGAATTTTAATGATTCGCTGCCTATAGAGGCCGTCCGTATAAAACAGCTGCCCTTGGAGTCATTCGCATTCGGAGTGCCGTGCTCGCGTAGTCATGTTCAAAAGAACAATTGAAGTAGATGCGGTATGTAGCACTTTTTGCATGAAAGCGGTGGCTTGGGGCTTATATTCCCAACTGTCAGCTATTCATCTACAAATGGACTTTATTTATTTTTTTTGGTCACTTAAGTTCTATCACTTAAATGCCGGTGTGAATATTAATGATATTAATTTCAACATTAGCATCAGGAACTTTTAATGTCGTAGACGTTCTCTGAAAACAATGTTTTTAGTGATTTGTAATGTGCATAGTCACTTTATAGTAACTTATTTGACAGTAAATGCATTGTAAACAATATAATAGTCTATTGATATCTGTTTATCTGAGGGTCTGTTTCTGTTGTTGTTGTTGTTTTGGGGTTTTTATATTGGGGTTGTTCACCTTGTTGACTTAAATGAGTTGAATCTACAGTAAAACCTCAATTCAGTTTTATTTGTATTAATTTAACAATTGTCATTGTCGCGAAGCAACTTTACACAATCAAATTATCATAATTATGGAAGTTTGGATAAATTGTGTATGAATTGAAATGATAAGACTGTCCCTGATGAGCAAGCCAAGAGCGACAGCGACGGTGGCAAGGAAAAACCCCCTGAGATGGTAATAGGAAGAAACCTTGAGAGGAACCAGACTCAACAGGGAACCCGTCCGCATGTGGGTGAAAACGGATAGCAGGGATTGATCTGAAGTCATGCTGTGTGTTAGGAGGCTGGAAGTTCAGTACAACAGGAGATGTGTTTAAGAAGTTACACAAATACATACAATTAAAAGTATAAATACAAGTCTAAATATTTGACCCTAGTTTTAAGCTTGACTTTTTGTTTCGTCTCCTCCCTGTCTTATTATTGTCTTTTCTGCAAATTCAGTTATTGATTAGTTTAGTTATATCATTAAAGTACACGAACCCTTAATATATGGGAAATATGACTTCATTAAAAGTAGACGTCCATCATTTACAAAAACATTACAGCTTTAAACGCTATACATAACTCTAGTTATATAACATCGCCATGCAGGATGTATGGAGTAAAACCGTTAAACCTAATCTCTAATAAAACTGCTCGCGTAAAGTACAGATACGTGAAATATGTGCTTAATTACAGTAGTAAAGAAAATATACTTAATTACCTTCCAGCTCTGATTATCTTGCACACGTGGAGGAAAACGCTATCCCCCCACTTCCACATGTTAAGTCATGCGCGTGACTTGCAGCTGTTGCTGTGAGTGATTTCGAAACCTACTTCCAAGTTGATTTTTTTTGTTGAATGTCGTCATGCAGATCTCTGATCCTTGCTTTGTAATTTGATAATGATTTTTAAATTGTCCGTAATACAAACCATGGCTAAACATCTGGAGCAGAATGGCGTTTAAATGATATTTTACATGTATGATATTTATTTTACAGTTGGCTGTGGAAATTAAAATTTTGAAGAATCTCAGCTGTGTAGGTGTAGGTTGACAGACTCCATTGATCATTTTTCAGCAGGTAATCTTTAGACTAGTTTACGTAATCATTTCACCAAGACCAAAACAAGACCAATATTTATCATCAAAAAATAAATCAAAATGTCAACATTTTATTGATAATATATGAAACATATGGAAAATAATAGTCATGGATGCGGCTAGTTACAAGGCTGTGTACGAGGAACCCATAACTATTTAAGAGATTCGTACAAAATAGCTTTTACATGTTGTATACAAAAACATGTGTAATGATGAAATAAAATTAATTCTAGGTGGAATTTTTAGACTGTGTGCATGTACAGTATGTGTGCGTGTGTGTGTGTGAGAGAGAGAGCGAGAGAGAGAGAGGAGTTTGCACATAATTTGTCAGAGTCATGGAGGTCACAGCGACACAGATGAGCTGTGAAAGGTCAGGTCACGTTGATGGACTGCCACGAGGGTAAAGGTCCTCCTTAAGGATCACATGATTGAAGTAAATGACACAAACCTGAAAGAAAAAGAAAATTATCGTGTACACATTCTCTAACTAGACACGTCCAGGAGTGAGTTCATATCAAAAGTGACATATAAAAAAAACTAAAAGTTTTGAACATCTACACACACACACACACACACACACACTTACTACCACAACCTGATGATATGCAAAGGAATGTAGAAATATGCTTTTTTTTTAACATATTAAGTATTTTTGTGTTTGTGAAATCCTAAATGAATGCAAACACATGTTGTCAGTATTTTCATCTATATTGATTCTCTCTCTCTCTCTCTCTCTCTCTGGTCTCCTCGTGATGAATTGCAACCTTAACGTTCCCTTTTGGCATCGACTCTATGACGAATGCACGGTGGAACTCGAACCAATGATCTTTTTCACATCCTGCAAAAAAAGGCGCTCGGAATAATTCGATTCGTATCCATCAAAGCCGACTGGCCACTCATGGGTTTTACCCAGCATGCCCTGTTGAAGCAGCGGCTCTCATTTTCTTCCCCTTAGTGAGAGAATGAGCCGAAAGAAGCCAAGGGTGCTGTAACTCGTTCGTCGTGGGGGGGGGGGATGGGGGGGCAAATCAGGAGCAAGGCTTTTAGTGCTCTTCTCTTGTTGAGAAAAAAAGATCTATTAGACTTATTCATTGTTTGATTTGATATACAGGATACACAGAATATTATGTGTTTGATTGAAAAAAAAAAAATTCCAACCACACCAGCGGAATCTGATCTTGAATCTTGAATTTTATAGGCTGGATTTTGCAGAGTAAAACTTTCTAACTCAGCACGAAGAAAAAGAATATGACTGACCTTCAGATGACCAGCAGAAGAAAAAAAAAAGATGAGCTCTGCAAACAGGTCTAATAGTGAAAAACACCAGGATGTGTGACATGACAGCAGAGCAGGAGAAAGAAAAGTTCTTGGGACAGAGATAAAACAGGTGTGCGCACACAGCTTCGTAGAAATGCTGATGGGAAAGTAAGCCACAAGTGGTTTTTGCCTCAGACAGTCTGTAAAGACGGAGATGGTTCACTCAGACACGTACTCACATATGCACGGGAAGCCGCAGCATCTCAAATAACCCACACAGGGACAAGCAGACACACGCGTGGACACTTAGGTAATAGGCTCTGATTACAAACGCAGGAACTCAGGCACACACAGACAGGGTCAAGCGATGTTGCCACTACACCTTTGAATCTGGAAATTCACTCCACATATTCACAGCACAAAAAAAAAAAAAAAGCAGTAGATTAACTGCTCCCGGCTGCTTCCCTGTTTATCAGCACCTCATTCATCTGTACATCAGCGAGTGTCTTTTAATGTGTGTGACATTCTTCTGCCTGTTTGCACAGCTGGGTTCGAGGATTTAAGCACTGAATCAACGCTATAAAAAATGCCACCTGTCAGACAGGCAGCTTATAAACTTGTGCGTAAGGTGGAACGGGATGAAATATTTACGGCATAATCCTGTAACCTGATATCAGCATCATGCGCTTTCAGACGCCTAAAGAGTCTAGCTGCGTAATCTGATCCGTCCCGATTAGAGATTACAAATGAACTGCTTACACTAACATGTCCGATAAGCGTTTTCAATTCTAAAAACATGCTGAATTATTACAGAAGAATGTGCACGAGGGACGTTCGAGCCAAACCGGGACTTTTGATAGTGCAGAATAACAGAACACAGTTCTGAGAGTCAAAACCTTTTTTTATTTCTCTATATAATCCCCTGATACACTAAAACACTTACCCCAGTGTTTCACTAGTGCTTGGAAGTTTTCCAAGTACTTGTACGAGGCATGTGGCAATAGCTTCCAGTCGAGTTCCAGTAATGTGCAAGTGGTTTTAGTGAATGGTTGTGTGTACAGTCCACTGCTCTTCTGGCAGTTGGTGACAAGTTGGTCAATTTTCAAGGATCAGGCGTTCCACTCTCTGAATGTTCACAGCCCCCTCGACCGAGATCTCCTTTCACGGACATACAGTTTTCTTTAACAGTTTTCAATTGTTTTACCGCGGCTAAGAGTATTATTACCGTGCTTGAAGTCTTCCGTAAATCTCAATCGGTTTTACACCTTCATTCACAAGAAACGTCATCACGATTTCAAATCCCAGTTTCACTTATTTTTCTCCTTTAGCAAGAGACCCAGTGGAAAACAGTCAGGTGCAAAGACTGGTGGGAGAGTGGAGTTACCCCGATTTTAGCAAACATTTCCACCTAGGAAGCTCGTCACATCACCTAACGTTACCCCCCATAGAGGGTAAATATGAAAAATAAATGCTAGTAATATTCGAATGAGCTTGGGCCGGTTTTGGTCCGACTATTCCGAATGAGCTGGAAACACTTTTTTTTTTTTTTAGATTTTTTCCCAATTCCTCCCCATCACTAGGGGCGCTCCCACATTAAGCTACCACTACGATTCAGTTGGAATTGCCAAAGACCATCACATGTTTTTCGAACTGCTCGCTCCTTCCACTCACGTGAGCTCACAGACGCCCCTGATTGGCTGTAGAGCCGTGATTAATGCGGGAACACCAAGTACCTCGCTCAACCAATCATCTCTCTCTAGACCTCCAGCTGCAAGAGGTTACAGCATCACCCAGGAATCGAACTCGCGATCTCCAGATGATAGGGCGAGCACTTTACCAATGCGCCACTCGGAAGCAACACAATGCAGTTTTATTCTGATTGGCCCATCATCCCCTTTATTAGTGACCTTAAACACGCCTCATGATTTTAAATGACATGCACTACCGCTCAAAAGTTTGGGATCGTTTTCTAACTCCATTGTCGTTTCTGATTTTTATTTCTTTCTCCACTGTAAAACAATGCTGAAGGCGTCCAAAATAATCCGCAATAATCTTTTCTGAACAGTTAATGTTGAGATGTCTGATAATCATGATCTCTAAAGCCTTCATAGCGGCTCTAATCCGAGGTGATTTCTGAGCGGTAGTGGATATTAGACTGTAGAAATATATTTTTAGAACGGACTTAATAAGAGACAAGCACTTACCCCTAAGCATTTCTAGAAAAATACTCTCATGGAGACACACTGGGCCTTGTTGATAATGTTTGTGTACTGACCTTATCCTGGCCAGGACGTGGGAGTACACCACAAATAAGATACTAGTGTGCCACAAGGCAGCATGCAAACTACAAACAATTTCACACATTTATTCGTCCCTATGAGCGAAACAAAGGACTGTGAATGGATAGAGATTTAAAGGAAAATCCCAGTGATGACGAAATGATGAGAGGAACCTAACCTCATCGGAGCAACTAATGTTTATAGTAGAGTAAGGATTATACATCACTTATCTTACATCACTGTACTAGTGTTGTAAAGGCGTATCTTCTACACATATAATAAAACTGTTAAGTTATACATTTGCAAAGAAAATAATTTGGAGGGAAGTATGATGAGTAACAAAACACATCAAGATGGTTTTTGGAATTTTCAGCATCACATAAAAATCACATAAAAACTAGGCTTTGTTTCATCGCAATCAGCCCACGGGGAGAGCTAGAACATGCTATGTTGAAATTTACATGGACAACGCCCTTAAATTATAAAAAATTGATCTTGAAAAAAAAAGAATTTAATAGATGGCGCTGTACATTTTTTAATACACGCTTATGAACAGTGTTGGGGATGTTACCTTTTAAAGTAACTAATTACATTACAAAATGTCTCGTCCAATAAGCGGTAAGAATTTCATTCGCAAACTATACCTACCTTCTCCGGGTTGTATCTGACTGGCCGAGAAGTGCAATACAAATTAACCAAACGGAAAACAAAGTAACAAATTCAACACCAAATTAACCAAACGGAAAACAAAGTAACAAATTCAACACCAAATTAACAAATCCGAAAACAAAGTAACAAAAACAAAAGCAAAACAAGAAAACCCAAAACAAAATAACAAATTAGTTTTGGGTTTTGATATTTTGTTTTGGGTTTTGATATTTTGTTTTTAAATTAGTTATTTTGTTTTCCATTTTGTTGTTTTGGTTTTGAATTTGTTGTTTTGTTTTGGGTTTTGTTATTTTGTTTTCAGTTTTGTTAATTTGTTTTGCACTTCAGGGCCACCGTAAAAAAGTAATCCAAGTACTCTAACGCATTACTTTGTAATGAATTACACCTAACACTGCTTATAAGTGCGTAATTGAAATCTACTTAATAAACAAGATCTCACACCCTCGTTTCGCGCATGTAAAAATTTTTGTTTTTATTCCAAAATTCAATAAATTTTTTAGTACACGCTTATGAGTGTGCAATTAAATGCAACTCGAACGAAGTCACAGGCACATCTAGTATTTGTTGAAATGATGTTCCTGTGATCAGATTGTGAGTAAGTGCTAACAATCTTTATATCTGTAGCAGCAATGTTTAGGTACTGTTTTTTAAAAATTTTATTATTTATGATATCCATGTGGCATCATCCAAGACAGCAGATATGTGTAGACGTTAAGTATCTGAATAAATCAGGCAGGTTTGGAGGACGAGACAACGAGCCCCAGTGGTAGACATGTCAGTCAGGCACGACATCATATCAAAAATAAAAGTCAGACAGTAACAGAGACACGAGGGCAACCTGGGACATGAGGAGTGATCAGTTGCATCAGTTTATAATCCAGTTGTTCAAACTTGTAAACTTGACAGAAATGTCTAATTGTAATAGCAAAACCTTATTTGTTTCTCAGCACCTTCTCCGTCCATGTGTTTCACTGTTACTGTTGTTGTTGTAATACTTGTACAGCATAGCATTACCAACTTAACAGTTTCAGAAATCACAGTATCGGGGCTCACTGTTTTCCGATTCATCACATCCATTCTGCGAAATGGATTCGCGCTCTAAAGCAGCGGGATTGAATCGTTTTTCCACTTGAGAGCAAGATAGGATCGAAATCCATACCACGCTCAGCGCTTCATGTGTTACTCATCTGTTCACTGCTTAGCCATGGACGTCCTGTTCACACAGCCCGTCTCGTGTCAGCGTCATTTTTTTTTTCAGTAATACAGCATTGTTCGATTTTACTCAGTAAACCTCTCCGCAGTGGGCATGCAGACTGGTCATCTGTAGAACGTCTTTAAGTCTTATTAACTAATAAAGGTAGAGGTATTATTAAGAGTTTTTAAAAACAGTGCTATATGAGCATTTTGAAATGATCAAGACTTTTACTGTGCAAATGTCTATTTGATCTGTCTGGAATGAGTGCTGACAGCAGTGATGTGTGCCATGTACAGTAAAAACTGACTGAGTTGAGTAATATTAGCGTTAAATAAAGTACGAAAGCAAAGCTTTTTGTTGGTCTTGGTCCGAAAGTAAACGTGTCCACAGCAAAGAGGCAGAAGGGGTGAAATATGAATGCGCTGTAGATTTTTAAATATGTGCTTATGAGTGTGCGATTGAAAGATACCTAATAAACAAAATTTTACACCTTCATTCCGCGCACATCATAGTAAACACATGTAAAAAATTTTAGTTCATTCCAAATTTCAACAGATGGCGCTGTACAATTTTTAAAACGACAATTAAATTCGACGCCAACGAAGTCAGGGCCAAATCTAATATTTGTTAAAATAATGGTATTTTTTTAATGATGTAACAATGATCAGACTGTGAGTAAGTGCTAACAATTATAATTATAATTGTAGCAAGGGTATTTTTTAATTATTATTTTATTATCTCAAATGTGTAAACAAAAAGTATCTGAATAAATCAGGCAGGTTTGGAGGACGAGACGAGCCCCAGTGGTACAGTGGACATGTCAGTCAGGCATGACATCAAAACAAGCATAAGATCATTAAGTCTATTCTAATGAATAATTGTTTTTAGTATTGAATAAAAAAAAACTTAATAATCATCTTTAATTTTAAAACTATTTAGATATATTTAAGAACTTTCACCGCTTAATCTTGTATAAACTGTCCTTGGGGGGTGCCTGGAGCCTATCCATGAAGGTTGATGAAGGACCCACACACACATACATACACTCCAGGCAATTTGGGAATGCCAGTAAGCTTAATTTGCATGTCTCTGGATTGTGGGAAGAAACCCGAGTATCCAGAGGAAACCAACGAAGCACAGGGGAGAACATGCAAACTCCATGCACACAGAAGTGGGAATCGAACCCGGACCCTGGAGGTGCAAGGCGACAGTGCCAACCACAAAGCCACCATGCCACCATTCTACTGTACCAAGACTAAAGTCGCCCACATGGCAGGATATCCCACGTATTGCAGTGATGGGATACAGTATGGATTTGGAGTTATAATATATATATATATATATAAAATACAGTTGTGCTCAAAAGCTTGCATACCTTGTGAGAATTTGCGAAATGTATACCTTAGGCAAAACAAATGTATTTTATTTTATTAAGGCAAAACAGAATGGCACAATCATCAAACTAAACTTTACAATAAAGAAAATGGGGAAATAATCTCAAAATTTTTGCAAACCTTTAGTTCTTAAATGTTGCCACCTTTAGCATCAATGATGTCATGCAGTCTTTTGCAGTAATCCTGCATGAAGTCTCTCAGGTGGTATACTCTGGTTACGCATTCTTCTTGGCAAAATCCCTCCAGTTCTTTAGGAGAAAAGGGAAAGCTAGTTTCTTTAGCTTGTCTTTCATGAAATACATATTTAAGATCTTCCCAAAGTGGCTCAGTGATATTGAGGATAGGAGCCTGTGATGGCCGCTCCAGAACATTCACCTTTTTCCGCTGTAGCCATTCGAGGGTCACCTTGGCCTTGTGCTTTGGATCACTCTCATGTTGGAACATCCAAAAGCGTCCTGTGAACAGCTTTCGTGCTGTAGAATGCAAATTGTCTGCCAGTATTCTGTGATGGCACTCATCTTGCCATCAATTTTGACAACCTTCCCCGTGCCACTGGAGCTCACACAGCCGTAAAGCATAAGAGATCCACCGCCATGCTGTACAGTGGGGATGGTGTACTTTGTGAGGCTTGTCTAGGTGTTGTCTGGTGTACTGCAAGCGGGCCTTTTTGTCGTATGGGCACAGTAACGGCTTTCTCCTGGCAACTCGACCATGCAGGTCATTTGTGTTCAAGTACCTCCTTATTGTGCTCCTTGAAAACAACAACACTTTTGTTTTCCAGGACAGGCTGTGTCTCTCAATAAATCAACAATTTTTCTGGCTGTAGTAGGTGAGATCTTTCTTGGTCTACCTGACTGTGGTTTAGTATTAACAGAACATCTTATTTTCCACATCTTTATCAAAGTTTGAACAGAACTGACTGGCATTTTCAAGTGTTGAGATATCATTTTATATCCTTTTCTGGACTTATAAAGTTCAACTACCTTATTACGCAGGTGTAGGGAAGTGTTGGCTCAGGCGGCTAAGGCTTTAGATTCTTGATTTAGTAGTAGTAGATAAGTAGTGCCATTGGTGTTCACGCCCCACACTACCCAGCCACTGCATCCAGTGCCAGTCCCAAGCTCGTTAGAAAAATGGGAGGGTTGTGTCAGTAAAGGCATCCAGAGTTAAAAAAAAAAAAAACCTGTGCCAAGTTGTGTGCGGATTGGATGGTCCAGACACTAGTTACAACTACAATGAGTGACATGGGTAAAAACTACTCTTTAATAGCCATTTAAACCTGTGTGTGTCAACCCGTGTGTCAGAATGTGGCCAAACATTCAAGGACATGTTAACTTTTGAAATCACAACACTTGTGATTTCACTTATCGTTAGGTTTAACTACAGTATGTGATAATTAATGACTTCATGTGTCAAGCTCAGGGTGTGCAAACTTTCGAGCACAACTGTACTATTGGTTATTAATTATAAGACAGATTTAAATAACTTATTTTTAGTTACAGTGTAGTTCTGTTGTTTAGTTCCCCTAACTACAGAATTCAGAAGCCTCTGGCTCAGAGAGAAGCCTCGTAGGTCTCTAGTTTGTAGGTTCCTGAAAACATCCCCTGAAGATGTCCGCCAGTACAGTAGGTCTCTAGTTTGTATGATCCTGAAAACATCCCCCTGAAGATGTCCGCCAGTACAGTAGGTCTCTAGTTTGTAGGATCCTGAAAACATCCCCCTGAAGATGTCCGCCAGTACAGTAGGTCTCTAGTTTGTAGGTTCCTGAAAACATCCCCTGAAGATGTCCGCCAGTACAGTAGGTCTCTAGTTTGTATGATCCTGAAAACATCCCCCTGAAGATGTCCGCCAGTAAAGTAGGACTCTATTTTGTAGGTTCCTGAAAACATCCCCCTGAAGATGTCCGCCAGTACAGTAGGTCTCTAGTTTGTATGATCCTGAAAACATCCCCCTGAAGATGTCCGCCAGTACAGTAGGTCTCTAGTTTGTAGGTTCCTAAAAACATCCTCCTGAAGATGTCCGCCAGTACAGTAGGTCTCTAGTTTGTATGATTCTGAAAACATCCCCCTGAAGATGTCCGCCAGTACAGTAGGTCTCTAGTTTGTATGATCCTGAAAACATCTCCCTGAAGATGTCCGCCAGTACAGTAGGTCTCTATTTTGTAGGTTCCTGAAAACATCCCCCTGAAGATGTCCGCCAGTACAGTAGGTCTCTAGTTTGTATGATCCTGAAAACATCTCCCTGAAAATGTCCGCCAGTACAGTAGGTCTCTAGTTTGTAGGTTCCTGAAAACATCCTCCTGAAGATGTCCGCCAGTACAGTAGGTCTCTAGTTTGTATGATTCTGAAAACATCCCCCTGAAGATGTCCGCCAGTACAGTAGGTCTCTAGTTTGTATGATCCTGAAAACATCCCCCTGAAGATGTCCGCCAGTACAGTAGGTCTCTAGTTTGTAGATTCCTGAAAACATCCCCCTGAAGATGTCCGCCAGTACAGGAGGTCTCTAGTTTGTAGGTTCCTGAAAACATCCTCCTGAAGATGTCCGCCAGTACAGTAGGTCTCTAGTTTGTATGATTTTGAAAACATCCCCCTGAAGATGTCCGCCAGTACAGTAGGTCTCTAGTTTGTATGATCCTGAAAACATCCCCCTGAAGATGTCCGCCAGTACAGTAGGTCTCTAGTTTGTAGGTTCCTGAAAACATCCCCCTGAAGATGTCCGCCAGTACAGGAGGTCTCTAGTTTGTAGGTTCCTGAAAACATCCCCCTGAAGATGTCCGCCAGTACAGTAGGTCTCTAGTTCGTATGATCCTGAAAACATCCCCCTGAAGATGTTCGCCAGTACAGTAGGTCTCTAGTTTGTATGATCCTGAAAACATCCCCCTGAAGATGTCCGCCAGTACAGTAGGTCTCTAGTTTGTATGATCCTGAAAACATCCCCCTGAAGATGTCCGCCAGTAAAGTAGGTCTCTAGTTTGTATGATCCTGAAAACATCCCCCTGAAGATGTCCGCCAGTAAAGTAGGACTCTATTTTGTAGGTTCCTGAAAACATCCCCCTGAAGATGTCCGCCAGTACAGTAGGTCTCTAGTTTGTATGATCCTGAAAACATCCCCCTGAAAATGTCCGCCAGTACAGTAGGTCTCTAGTTTGTAGGTTCCTGAAAACATCCTCCTGAAGATGTCCGCCAGTACAGTAGGTCTCTAGTTTGTATAATTCTGAAAACATCCCCCTGAAGATGTCCGCCAGTACAGTAGGTCTCTAGTTTGTATGATCCTGAAAACATCTCCCTGAAGATGTCCGCCAGTACAGTAGGTCTCTAGTTTGTAGGTTCCTGAAAACATCCCCTGAAGATGTTCGCCAGTACAGTAGGTCTCTAGTTTGTAGGTTCCTGAAAACATCCTCCTGAAGATGTCCGCCAGTACAGTAGGTCTCTAGTTTGTAGGTTCCTGAAAACATCCCCCTGAAGATGTCCACCAATACAGTAGGTCTCTAGTTTGTATGATCCTGAAGATGTTACCATCCATCTCCATCTAGGAACCTCTGCTGTCCAACTAGGGACCGTGGAGGCCAAAGGTGATTTCCATTGTATTTATTAAAGATATCGCCAGGAGGTCTCTAGTTAGTATGGTCCTGAAGATGTCCCCAATAGGCGTTTGTATGGTCATGAGGACACCATGTGGTCCTGTCCGTGCTTGTTGGGTATCTCACGAACTCATAAAAAGCTAACACGTGTGACCATGAGTGTGAGTTGCAAATAAGATAAAAATTGGTTCAAAAAGACATGCTTTGTTTATTAATTGCGATGACCGTTTTTAATGTCGAATTACAGTAAAATGATAGTATGATTCAGATTTTTAGGTTAAGATGTAATTGATTTTATTACACGACATTATACATGGGCATTCAGTCTAGTAGAGTATACTGTGTGAGTGAATACATCTTCAAACTGCTTTGATATGTCACAGGTCGCATACTACAGAATGTCTCGTATAGTTTCGGGAAAAATAAAAACATCCAGTTTCGTTCGATTTTCCCATCAACATTTCAGCTCCGTTTCAAACGGTAACATGCCTCTCTTAGTCTTTTTTTTTTTTTTTTTTTACAGACCAGGAGATCAGTTGAACATTAAACATGCCCCCTGACAGTCCAGTTCTATAGCTCCTGGAGGGGCAATTACATTTTATTGCCCCATAAGTAAGGGGCAGAACAGCTGTTTTAATTGGTCTAAGTGGGAGAAATGGGATATGCTCTGTGGGTGGCTCGCACTCGAGTATATTTCTTTAAGGCCTCCATCTGAATGAGTTACGGCTGCTTTTGTAGTCGTGCTTGTGTTAGTGGCTGCAACTTAAGACGTATATCTGCAGAAATGAACCGAGATTGATTCAAACGATCCCATTCTGGTTTTACTCAGCGAACGTCTGATGTCATGCAACGCCGATTTTAGTAGCCAGGAGTTAATTTCAGCTTCACTCTCCCAACCTCTCCTCAGTCTAGGGATCTTTTCAGATCTCAGGAGGGTGGGCAGGGTTTTTTTTTTTTTTTTTGCACTGCGGACTCTCCGGTTGTTATCATTTGTCTCCGATGATGATTTGTGCCCTGTTTAAATTACCATTAGGCTGTGCGGTTTACACGCTGACATGGGCAGGAGAGATGGATGGAGCTCCTGGGGGCTCTCTCTGGCTTTGTCAATATGAGAGGAGGTGTTGGGATCATGTCAATAGAAGGAGGTGAAGAAATCACTCCTGCTAAGAAATTATAGCTTTCTAATTGATAAATTTTCTATTTTTTCAGTCACTCTGAATTTTTTTTTTGCCTTGTGCATATAAATAAGAGAACGATGAGCACTGAGGTTTTTAAAAAGCCAACACGGGATGGAAAGCCACAGAGGAATAGCTATGAAGAACTGCTTTACGTTTGCTCTGTACCGCAAAGAAAAGCACTTTGTCAGCAGAAGCAGCTCAGCCTTTTGACTTTGTGTCTCTGCGATAGGTCGGTACAATGTGCAGAGTTCATTTGAAGAGTCACGTTTGGAGGAGGGGGAAGGAGGAGTCCAGGATGCCGTATGCTTTCATGCCAATTTTTATTTGTGTGCGCACATCTGTGTGTATAATTTGTTTCCTGGTGTGTCTGTGAGTTTATAATACGCATCAATGCTCACTGTGTCTGACCAGATGCCTAATAACCTTCATAGATTATTCTGTTTAGCATTTTGTTGGAATAACATGTCAAATTTACTTACAAAGAAGCAATATTTCTTATCTTTATCTCCATGAACAATATGTATAAAAATAGGCGACACAGAATCCCTTTACATACTTTAGGAATCGTTCTGATGACGACTCCTGCGTGAACACGTTCCTCTCTAACCCTGTAGCTAGTCTCTGCTCTGATTACCTGCCTTCAGCTAAGTAATTTATTCGGATCTGCCACTACAAAGAATCAGCCATACAATCCAAGCTAGCTGATGTCTAGAAAGCTAGAGTCACCGAACTACAGACAATTTTCTTTCACGTCTGTACATATAGTAAACCGTCTGTACATTGAAGATATTTATAAAAAGATTATTTGGAGGACGATGAGTAAAAGAGCCCATCAATATGGTTTGGGGAATTTTTGTCTGTCTGTTTGTGGGTCAATGACATGACGCACCCTTTTTCTGTCCGGGTTAATTTTATTTTGCAGAAAAAACTAAAAAATACATAAAAATTTCTCATCTACTTGTTATACATTCTTTACCTACTAAACCAATATATTTTTATCATGATATACAAACGAATGTTGTCCGAATTATGTTGATTCTATCCATTTCATCCGGGGCGACCATCAACAAACCACAATTTTGGGACCTTTATTTTAAAAAACATCTCAAGGATGGGATACTGCATCAGCCAGACACAAGTGAAGACCCCCTGGAAACTGTATAGTAAATCAGTCACTTTCATATAGTAAGAAAAAGCTGTTTTTTAACGGCTGTGATGTCGTAGTCACTTTTGGTCATCATGTGGGGCGACCACCCCAAAACTGTGAATTATAATTTTTTTCCACAAATCTATATTTTGATGATAAATTTGATAGTGCTTTGTCACAGAAGCTAGTTTGGTTTCTGAGGCTAACTGTTAGCCTGTTATACTTGAGTAAACTTGAAAACATCATATGGGGCGACCGAGTATCATGTGGGGCGACCACTGCTAAATGTTTTAAATGATAGATATATGTCCTATATTTGTAGTTTTCATATTCTATACATCAATTATATACATAGAGTTAATTGTTTAAGTATAATTATTTGTATATTTTATCTTTTTTTTTTTCTAAATTCAGCCATTTTCCATTCCTTTTATAGGGATAAACATTTATTTTAACTGGATAATGACGGAGACTCTGATATTATAGAATAAACTTGTGAAATAATGGTTTTCATAAAATGAAAGGGCACCAAAGTTTATCTTTCTTCATCAGTTTATCTACTTACTGATATGAGTTCAACTAGTCTTAATGATACATAAAAATGTGAATTTTGAGATATATTACGGTCGCCCCAGATGACTTTTTTAAGGCTATATTTTATTAACTTAAGTGTAAAATAATTTTTTTTTTACTTTTCTTTATAAAGGCCTGTGTACACTACATTCCAAATGTTTAGAAAATGGCCAAACATATCCATATTTTTGTTTTTTTTAAATTGGCCTATTAAAAAGTCTTATCCGTCAATGACCCTTGTCTGTTTGTTTGTGCAGGCATCACGTAAAAACTACTAAACAAATTTTAATGGGGTTTTTACAGGTGTATTGAGCTGAGCCTGATGTAACATATAGGCTTCATTTCATCGCAACTGGCTGATGGGAAGCGAGGATATGCTACTTTGAAATTTAAATGGAAAACACCTTGACCTTAAAAAATGTACAGCGCAATACAGAATTTTTTGTTCTTTTGATTTGTCCCCTTTATCCTAGGGGTTGCCAAATTGGATCATTTGATCCACAAGATCTGGCACAAGTTTTATGTAGGATGTCCTGTTTTATGCAGGATGTATAATATTGAGCGTTGTATGTGGCTTAGGATCAAGGATCCTGCCCAAGGACTCACCAGTGGAGACCCACCGAGAGCCTCAATTGCTTAAGCCTGAAACAAACTAGGATGAAGGTTTAAAGAGAAGTTTTAAGACTTCGAGCACAGTATGGTGAAAGACTCTTAGCTGCAGTAAAACATTTGCATGGTGGATACACCCGACTGTAAATGCTGATCCCAGCCGAGGTGGCTCAGAGCGCACTGCAGTCGTTCCCTTGAACATTCAGCAAGTGGAACACCTGATGCCTGAAAATCGACAGAGACCTTGTCGCCAACTTGAGGAAGAGATGCATCTGTACACACAATCATTCACCAGCACCGCTTGCACATTACAGGAACACGGCTGGGAGTTATCGCCACAACTCATCCCTCGTACAGTCCTGACAGTCCTACTCTAAGCCACACATGTTGAGAGGCCAGAATTTGGTCCGATCATGGCTCTGGTGTACTGAGAAAGCTTTTTATCATGATGTATCCAAGCACTAGTCGAACACTATGATAAGTGAATTAGCGTAGGGGATTATATCGACAAATAAAGGGAGCTTTTTTACTCTCATAACTGTGTTCTGTTATTCTGCACCATCAAAAGTCCTGGTCTGACTTGAATGCTCCTTGTGTTAACTTTGAAATGATTGGATCTTTGATTCTGAAACTGAGGGAGTCTAGTGTAGCATGGGAGCTCTTTGACAGTTTAAGGATGGATGGAGGGTGCAAGGTGGCATAGTGGTTACTACTGTGGCCTCCCGCCTCCATTGTCGAGGGTTCGTATCCTGTCTTGGGGTGTTGAGTTTGCATGTTCTCCCCATGCTTGGTGGGTTTCCTCTGACTGCTTCGGCTTACTCCCACAATCCAAAGACATGCAGATTTCCGAAATGCCTGTAGTGTGTAGAGGTGCGTTTCCATCGGCCTGAAGTACCCTGCGAAGTAGACTTCAGCAAGGTTAAGTGTGATTCCAAACCGCAGGGAGTAAAAATGGATGCCAGAAGATATGGCGTCTATGGAAGAGACACTTTTTTAAAAATCAGAATGCATACTGCTTCCCGTGAGTCCAGGAACACTTCATGATAAGTGTTCACAGTTGAAACGTAATTTCTAAAAGGACTGTATATCGACACCAACTACACACGGAGGGATTCTGTTTCAAAAGATAAGGGCAACTTGTTTAATCTAGTCTAATTATTTAATGTATTTTTAAGTGTTGTGGAACTGTTGTTATATAGAAATCATTAAAAGATTATGACAATGTACTCACGATAAAAAACACATTTTATAAGACGTACATCTCCGCTGAAGCCGCTCCCTCCGGCCACACTCGGATGTTTTTAGTGTTTAGGTTTTTTCCTGTTTTAACAGCAGTTAAAGATCAGACGAAGATTAACGGCACTGAGGTGTAGTTTGTAAGTACACTTGCTTTGTGTTCGTGTAAACATGCAGTGGGTTCGCTTTAAATGCCGGAATTGAAAAATGATGAAGTTTTGGGGGTTTGTGTGGCTGCTTCATTTTGTTTTGGGTCTCTTGTTTTTTTTAATGAGTCTTTTGAAGTTTAGTTGCATTATACAGTAGTGCACCGTGTACTCAAGTACCGAAGTCAGGCATAGTCGGTATAGATCCACTTTTCTGAAATAAGATGCAGCAGTTGCTCATCTCCTGCTGAGCCTGTGTCAGTTACAGCCTGAGCATATTATTATCCAGATTTTGGAGACAGGTGATGTGGGAGGGGGTTGCCTGGATTATACTGTACAGTATTTACTGTGCTGCACAGATCGATTGCACATCTTGCAGCACCTACTGTATAGAAAGACTGTACTGTAAATTTATGATCTGTGGTGGTTTGCATTTACATGAACCGTAATATCCCACTAGTTATCCAACCAAATCACATATTACACAGGATACACACATTACACTTTAGACACTATATACACTTAACATGAATAAATTATGGAAGAAACAGTTACGCATATGGCATTAAAATTTTGATATATTTGCACAATAAGTTTAAATTTTTTTTATAGTGAAATATAAATATATGCAAGAAAGTTGCATATTGCACTTGACCCATATTGACATAAAATGACAAATATTGCATGATATTTACCCATATTGCAGGAAATAATTCTTCCAGAGAATTTCACTAAGCATTTAATGCTTTACAGCTCTAGGGTTGAAACTGTTCTTCAGTCTCTTTATTGTGGTATTGATTGTTCGGTATCATCCGCCTGACGGTACCAGCTCAAACATTCAGTAGGGTGACCAGAGAGAATAAACGGAATTCCTGTAACCAGTCATAACGCAGAAGGCGGGATTTATCACAAAAGATGGGAAGCCTGACCCCTGACCTAACTACTGACTTCTGTTATATTTCCAGCAGATTA
This sequence comes from Clarias gariepinus, assembly GCF_024256425.1. Classification (NCBI taxonomy): domain Eukaryota; kingdom Metazoa; phylum Chordata; class Actinopteri; order Siluriformes; family Clariidae; genus Clarias; species Clarias gariepinus. The sequence goes on along the minus strand of NC_071127.1, from coordinate 13,524,587 downwards.
AACACTCCACAGCGCGCACACACACTTTATTTAGTGTTGTAATGCTGTGTGCTTTCAAATTACTGAGGTACGCACACACACGCACATGCACACACACACACATACACACACACACACACACTACTGTCGTTGTTATCCACAGATTCCAGTGCAGATCTAAACAGTGTTTCATGTTTAAAAGAGTTTATTCATGTTGTATTTTGCATTGTGGGCAAAAAGCTAACAGGAATCGTTTTGACCTGAACACAACACGGTGCCCTGGAGGACATCCACGTGGTACTAGGCAACTCAAAACACACTCATTAACTGTACAAAAACATGCACGGTTAAGGTAATTCTAGTGAGCTGTCTTGCTCATGAGATCTAGTGTACCACAATAGAGCAGAGAGAACCTCTCACATCTCACATCACACACACACACACAAATCTGTTTAGGAGAAGAAAGACTTTGATCTGGGCTACACACATATGGAAGTGATTTTTGACATTCCATCCAGATTAAAGCATGTTTGGAGAATGGTTTCACTAACCCCATTTCTTGGCTATGGTGAGTAGAGTTTCAAAGATGGTATAGATTTGGTTACGGCTAATACGGGCTCTTAAGGGGAGTGAAACTGGGGTCAGTCCAGAGAGAGAGAGGAAGAGATATATATAGAGAGAGAGAGAGAGAGAGAGAGAGAGAACAGCGAGAATGTACAGGATAGTGTCAGCCAACATAATAGCCAGACAGATAACAAGACATTTTAGAAGAAGAATAAATATGGCAATTATAAATAAAGTTACATTTTGATAAAAATAAATAAATAAATGATTTCCCTTATGCATGATGATTTCCACATTGCAGCAGCAAAGAACAACGTGCAAACATAAAGTAATGACAGTACAGTGTATAAATACAAACGAAAAGGGGAAAAAACAACACAGAAGTTAAATATTTAATTAAATTAAATTGCACTAGGTAATATAATATTGCACAGTTAAAAAATTATATTATTGCGATACGACGATAAGGCGATACGGTTTCTCAACCAGATTATCACACAAGATTAATTGTCTCAGCGTTTTTGCAAACATCGCACAGAAATAGACACTCATGGACGTTATTTATCGGTGCACACAACCCAGCGCACCATGGACTGGACAATCATGGACACAGCACACAAAATGCACACTTGCACACATATTGCACATTTGCACAAACAGTGCTCACTTGCACACTTTTTCATTCATTTCATTCACTCCACATATTAATCGCATTTTAATTCATTTTTGTCTTGTACAGATATCTGTACAGATTATTACTGCATATCATACTGTGTATGTAAGAAATAAAATTGGAATTTGATTTGATTTGCATAGTTTCTATTGCACAAACAGTGCAAGATGTTGTAAGTATACTGTAAGATAATGTAGCTATATTTTAAATATTGTGAGATATTGTAAGAAAAAAATGTAAGTATAGGTGGTCCTGAACTTTCTCTTTTACCATAGTAAAATACTATATTAAAATCGCTATAATTCAACCCCGAGGTAACACAGAATAGCCCTCTGGACTTTAAATCTCAAAATCCGTTGAGAGGTCTTTAGGGCTGTGTTCCATTTCACAGTGTACTTTAAAGTGTGCTCCCTACACCCAGTGCAGTCTAGTTTAAGGGAACAAAATCAAAACATTACCAAAATCCCTTCAATCAGAACACCCTCAGGCGTCACCAACTCAGCCATCACTTCCTATGTGCGTTACCATGGTAACGCAAACATCTCAGCCACCTGTTGCTGCTAATTTCGCACTATGAGAATTAAATATTAAACATTTATTGAAGAAAAACCGATAACACTTAAAAACATATGCTATGACATATGCATATAAATAAATAAATTATTTGATTTATTTACAAGATGTATGAAGAAATTATTATTATTGTGCATTTTTTATATAATTTTTTTATTATTACTAGTATATGCAATTGGAAGGATTTATTAAATGAATAGATTTTTTTAATGAATTGAAATTCAATTAAATTAATGTTACGTCGTCTTCGATATTAACGATAATAAAAATATAGCTCCATTTTTTCCAGCGAGATGCAGTGACTGATGGGAAATTTACAAAAATGTCCACTTCCTTTTGTTCCCTACACCATTCACGGTTCCTTTTGAACTGAGCAGTTTCGCTCTTGAATCGTACTAAACATAGTGGAACATCACGTGCAGTCCATTTCACAAGGACGTAGTAGCTAATCAGAGCGCAGCATAGGTCATCTTCATGAGGATAAGATTTAACGAAGGTGTCTGGGGTGTTCATATTTGATTACGGCTTTGATGGGTTCTGAAGACGTCCTTAGTAGGTATGTAGTTCGTATGGTCCTGAAGATGTCTTACCTGTACCTGTTCTAGCATTTTAAGGTCTGGTTATACTGTACCAATTAGAGGAAATTACAAATTAATGACTATGGTAGTGGTGCATGAGTGAAGAAGCCTAGTTTCTTTTCCAGTGTGACATTTGGAGGAAGAAAGCCTAGGCGAGTCTAGAAGGTAAGTAAAACACTGTGGCGACATTATTGTGGCATTTATGCTGTGGTTAAGTTGTTTACTGAAAGTAGTAACACAGGGGCTTTGTGGTTAACACAGTCAAGTCAAGTAGGCTTTTGTTTACACAGTAAAACGAAACAGCGTGTGGTGTAGATGTCTTCGATAGAGGGAAAAGAGACCCTGGTGATGTTCTCGGCTGTCCTCACTATCCGCTGTACGCTATCCTGACGTACGGGCTTTCTTATGCAAGGAGCTGGTATTGAGGAACCAGGTGAGGTTCGCCCCTAGGTGGCCACCCAGGAATTTGGTGCTGTTGCCGATCTCCACAGGGAAATCGTCGATGTTCAGCGTAGAGCGGTCGCTCCGTGTCCTCCTGAAGTCAACAACCGTCTCTTTTGTTTTAGCAACGTTCAGAGACAGGTCGTTGTCCTTACACCAGTCCGTTAGCCTCTGCACTTCCTCTGTGTATGCTGACTCATTGTTCTTGCTAATCAGACCCACCACGGTCTATCATTAGCAAACTTGACAATGTGGTTGGATCTGTATGTCCACCCTGGGGATGTGTCATCTCACATTACCAAGGTTGGGGGAGTTCGAATCTTGCCTTCCAGTCTGTGTGTGTGGAGTTTGCAGATTTAACTTTATTGTCATTGTGCAAAATACTGAATAATTAATAATAATTGTAGTAAATGTTATAAATAAAGGAGGATTATGGGTTCATATGTACAGGATGTGAGTGTGTTATTTACACAACATGCAGCAGATATAAAAAATAAGATATACATAGTATGTACTGAATAAATATGGGTGGAATATACCGTATTGTTGTGTGAAAAAAGAGTATCAGCGAGAATGAAAGGAAAGGTGTTCAAGACAGTTGTGAGACCGGCGATGCTCTACAGTTAAGTGACAGTGGCACTGATGAAAGACAGGAGGCAGAGTTAGGGGTAGCAAAGATATAGATGTAGACGTTGAGGTTCTTTTTGGGAGTGACAAGGATGGATAGGATCAAGAATAAGTCCATCAGAGACAACCCACGTTAGATGTTTTGAAGATAAAGTCAGAGAGGCCAGATTGAGGTGGTTTGGACATGTTCAAGGAGAGATGGTGAATATATCGGTAGAAGGATGCTGAGGTTGAAACTTCCAGGCAGGAGGTCTAGAGGAAGACCAAAGAGGAGATTTGTGGATGCAGTGAGATAGGACATGATGTTAGTTGATGTGAGAGAAGAGGCTGCAGAGGATGGGTTAGATGGAGGCAGATGATTTGCTGTGGCGACCCCTGAAAGAGAAAAGCTGAAAGACGAAGAAGAAGAAGTCGTCAATGATGATCTAAATTATGGATGGTGCAATTATTCTTCCGGTGTCTGTAGGTTTCCACAGTCTAAAGACATGCAGTCAATGTTGATTGGCGTTTCCAAATTGCCCATAACATGTAATTTGGTGTATAAATGTGTGTGATTTTGCCTTGCTATATGTTGGCACCCCTGTGACCCTGTATGGCAGGAATCTTTAACTTTAGTCCTGGAGGCCCAGTGTCTGTAAATCACCAATTTACAAGAGTCTGGTAATTAACAGATTAGACAAATCAGCTGTGTTTGAACATAAGAACCACCAAACTGCATTGGACACTGGCTCTTCAGGACTGGAGTTGAGGTCCTCTGCTCTATAGAGTAAGCTGTAATGGTAATGGATGGATGGATTGTGTAGGTATGCTAGGGCAATAATGTAATAAACATCTAACATGTGGTCACAACCTGGTTTTTGGTCACGTTTTTTCCAGTTTGGCGCCTCCTTCACTAAATGTTTCTGGCCCAAGGTTATCTTTTTTGTGATTTTCTCCCTAATTTAGTCATATTTTCCACCCATCAATAAGTAGGTCACAGATTAAGTCAGGGAGGGTCGAAGACTATGACGCGTTTCCTCCGAACTACATAACGCCAGCCAACTGCATCTTTTCGAACTTACGAACCTTTCCGCTACTTCCGCTTGCGTGAACGTACAGGCGTCCAAAATTGGCTGTAGAGCTGTGAATGATGTGAGAGTGCTAAGTGCCTCCCAAACCGCAACCTGCTAAGAGAGCTCGGCCAATCAGCTTTCTAGGCCACCGGCTGCGAGAGGCTACAGCATCACCTGGGAATCGAACTAGCAATCTCCGGATGATATATAATTTCAAACAGCAGATAAACTGTTGAAAAACAGTGTCAAGGTCACAGCAAGGTCAAATGTCTGAAATAGATTTTCCTCAATAGCTTCCTTTGTGTTTGAGGTATGGTTTATAGGTACCACTATGATATAAATTAGGAGCAAAAGGATGGATTTGTTGGCTATTTGTTTGCACTATAAAGGGAGATTATGTCATTGAGAGCATGTACATGTATTTGTTATGTGTTCAAATCCAAATTAAATACATGCTTCTGCACATTATAGCGTCTTTGTTAGTGCTTGAGAGTAATGCACGTCCATTTCTATGCAAAATCTTTCAATGAATCATTCACGCCCAGTTTATATTTTTGGAAACATGCTATCTACAGCGTATATCTCTTTCTTCTGGGAAGCAGGTTCATTCCAGTGCCAGCAGGTTAATAAAGCTTGACGGCAGTAGTGAAATGTTCAGCACTCCCTCCAGTCCAGGCCATGAAGAAGAGTAAAGGCCATTAAAGCTCACATCAGAGTAACTCTGCTCTGCTTGTGCGCTGTAGGCTGTAACTCCGGGTGAGAGCTCATCGTCGTGTTATTAGCGTTAGGGAGTCATAGCAGTGATGGATTCATCACCGAAGACTATTTTTCACTTCCCGGCTCGCCATAGATTTACACTGTATCCCTTACAATATATTTTTGTGAAAATGTGTCTGCCAACAAAACGCGCTCTTGTTTATTAGCGTACTTATTTCCAGATTTACATACAGATAGTGTTCGGGGAAGACTTAATACAAGAATTGCATTTTTTCTTTATACAAATCATGCTTTTGTTTGCTGTCAGGTCCTTTTACTTAGGGGTGAAACTGCTGTATTTGTATGTGGATGTGTTTGGTGCTCTTTATATCTTTATACTGGATTTGAACGTGTAGTTGATAAAGCTTTTCGAAATTTTATCGGAACCCTATTGCTGTGCAGAAAGACTAGAAAAAGGTCCTTAACGTCAGATATGTCTTAAATAGTCTCAGCTAGAGACATAAACAGAACTGGTCCCACCCTGAGTGATTTGTTATACATTTCGTTGGTCTTATTTTCCCAGAATATAAAGGACCATGTGTGGCTGACTAGGTCGGTTACTAACACTTTAATGTTTATTGAACTTTTCCAAGTCCTGAGAGAAATTTCCTATAAAATCGAGCCACCCAGAACTCGATATGTAGTTAGAACTCGAGAATGTATTCACACTAACAGACTGAAAATAGAACTGTCTGGTCCATTGCACACAAAGGGCTCTCACGCCGTAGTCTGTTTGTTTATTTATTTGTTTGTTTACTTACTTACATACTTGAGAAATAAAATTTTAAAAAATCATGCAAATGATTCATATTAAAAAGAAAAGACCAGGCAGGCAGCATAAACATGTTGTCATGGTAACATCCTGATTTATTTTTATTACCATTCTCCCGTTGTGCTTTGTTGTTGTTGTTGTTGTTGTTGTATTGTTTGGTATTTGTCCTGTCTATGCTATGTATTATGACCACTTCTGCTGTGATTATTAGACACATGGTTCCTGGTATTTATTTTGTCATGACTATGCTAATTGCTAATTGCTAATAGCCAGGATGCGCTAGTTTGGTGTTGTGATTTGTTTGTAATGTTCGTTAAAGGAAACCTCTTGAAATGAAAAAGGACATTATACTTTGTAGTTATTTTGACATTTAGATAAGTCTCCAGTGTGCATGTACAAAAAAGAAACTTGATTTAAAAGCAAATTAGATTTTCCCCCTATTGTGACCTCATATAAGAAGATGCCCTCCCCTAGGCTTGTTGTCCATGCTTGGTGTTCTATGGGGGCTTATTTACTAAAATGTTGCGTTTCGAGTTACATAAAGTTTAATATATGAAAAAAAAAAATATTATCTAAGGAGTATTTCAGCGGGAGCATTAACACACACATTTGGGGAGCTCTGAGAGACCTGTGTTACAGAAATAGTAAAATACAGGAACTTTAATAAAAATTTTTGCCTGCAGTTACATTCTGTCTCATCTACAGTAGGTATCTTTGGGTTGGCTAAGGGTGTACTGAGTGATGCTTGATGAATTTAGAATGAAACTCCTGGGCAGAAATGTGTGGAGTAGTGGAGTTCCTAAGAAGGGAGCAACAGATTTCAGTGCAGAAGAAAGCATTGAGACACAAATAAATAAGAGACTGTTAACATTTCCTGCTTGCAGTGAGATGAGTTGGCTAAAACTAGCTTGCGAGTCATGAATTTCTCAAGTTTCTATTGTATGTGGTTGTCTCTGTTCCACTCTAGTGATGGGTCGTCCATGAACGTTTCATTCTTTTTGAACGAGTCTTTAACGTATGTCTTGGATAAACGAGTACGGAGCGCGCATGCACAAAGCACCGCAAAACCTCTGTGGGTTATGTACAAGAAACAGAAATGAGTAGTTACCCTAGAGTGTGTTATTCCAAATCGGTCATTCTTTTGTCACGTGACTCTCATAGATGCTATGCAGTGCATTAAACAGGAAACCGAATTGAGCGGTTCTTCTCATGAGACTTCTAGTCCGAGTCGTTTGTTCTTTGGTCATGTGACTCCCGTAGACTCTATGCAGTGCAATAGATTCAAAAGAACGATCGTCTCGGATTAAAAGGCGCATGAGAAGAACCGTTCGGATCCCTGTGTAACACACTGCATAGCGTCTCTGTGAGTCACGTGACAAAAGTGGAACGACTCGGACCAGAAGATATGAGAGGTGAGCTGCTCATTCTGTTTATCATAATACGTCCTTAGCTGCGTTGCATTACTGGAACTATAGCCAAAATGTGTGTATGTAGACATGTTGGGGGTCTGTTTCTTGAAAAATGTATTTTATTTCTGATCAAAAGAACGAAATGAACTAAATGACTCCAAAAACAATTAGTTCATTTTGATGAACGAGATTCAAAGAACCGAGCCACTAAAATGATGCAAACTTTCCCATTACTCTTCCACTCCCACTTCTAGCCGAGAGAGAATAGCTACCCCCCTTCCCCCAATAAAAAATGCACAGGCTTGTACTGTCCTGTCCGTCATGTATCATGCAGCCTTGAACCTGCTAACACTCTGAGTTGACAGAAAGCTAAATGTGAATATCTGGTAGAAAAGAGAACAGGAGATTGCTATGCAAGCAGGTAATGCTCAAACGACTGCATTTATATCTGATGCTGCGCCTCTGACATTAAAACTAACCAGAAGTGTTTTATTAATGCATTTCCCGTGCTGGAGTCTGCTATTGAATTACTCGCCCTGAATAAGAAATGAAATCATTTGAAGATTTTCATGCCTTCATTCTCCCGCATGTGTAATATTTCTGGTCCAGCCGTACCACTCAGTCCTTTGTCTTTAAGGACGGAGCTCATTCCTTCATTCTCTCTGAGTGTGTCAGACACTTTGTTAAAGTCCGTGTATAAATACTGAAAGATTAATAGTTCCCATTTGTTTCTTTCTACATGACTGAATGTTTTTGATTTCCTGACACTCTAAAGCTGTTTGTTAATGACCACTGTCATAGCAGTCAAGAATAATGACTCCTATTACAATATTAAAAATATCAAATATAGAGCCAAAATCTGTATTTTAATATTAACCGACTATAAATATTAAGAGTTTAGTGTGGATTAAATTATGTCTTATATATGCTCAATGGCCAAAATATACTCCCTGATTGCGGGTCCTCCAGCCAGCGATCAATGATTCATTAATAACCCTGTGTGTGAGAAGCATGATTAACTTCGAATGACTGATCGCTGAGCAATGGGCTGCCCCGAAGCAATGCAATCTTTTTTTCCCCACATGGAGCATTAAATTTAATATTAATTAAGTCTTTATTTAAGGATAATGCAGTGGAAGAAATGAATAGAATGAGAGGTTTACGTTGCACATACTAAAAAACTTATTCTTTATTTAGAATGCATGACTTTTTTTTAACCTTTATTTTTTGCTATGGTAATTTGACATGTCTAGTGCATTATTAATCAACAAATGTGGACGGAATGTGGACTGGAACATTTTTAGCTTAAAAATCAAATTGTTAAAAAAAAAAAAAAGCTCATTTCTACATGCACAATGCGAGAAAGAGAACTCAAGGGACTGGGACTAAACAGCTGTGTAGCCCTAAGAAAACCACTTATTAGTGAGGCTAATTAGGAAAAAAGGCTGAAAAAGAATGAACCTGTGGAGCACTGAGAAAAGGTCATGTGGTCTGATAAGTCCAGATTTATCCTGATTCTGAGATCATGCCTGGATTCCTCCCGTACAATCCATATGGGGCAGTGTTGTGATCTGGGGTTGCTTCTCTAGGTTCAGCAACATTATGTTCCCAAAAATGATGTCGGCTAGCAACCTGAATATACGGAATGATCAGGTTTTTCCATTTATAAATTTTCCCTCTTTTTCCCTCAGGGCACGGGTATATTCCAAGATGACATTGTCGGAATTCACCGGGCTCAAATTGTGAAAGAGTGGTTCAGAGAGCATGAGACATCATTTTCACACTTGGATTGGCCAACACAAAGGATCAATTATGTGAACAATGGAAAAGGTGAGAGTAAAAGGGAGAGTCATTAGAGAGTGGGTCGGGGGGAGCTGTTAAGAAGAAACACCAATAAGAGAGAGATTAGGGAGGATCTTTAAGGTGTAAAGACCAAAGAGAGAGAAAGAGAAACGGGAGTCCTTAAGTGTGGCTTACCTGATGGACCCTTGAAGAGGTCTTGATCTACCTTGGGATGGATGAAGGGCCGAATGCAAAATAGGAGAAAGGTTGTGCCCAAGACCTCCACCTTTGTTTGAGAAGGATTTTTCCACTTCCACGTAGATATATTCTCCCCCTCAAAAATGTGTCTATTGTCCTTCAAGTGACTGATTCAGGCCCTGAGGTGTTGTTCTTTGTAGAGGTTGTTTTGTTTTCCCAATGTAGAGCTGTGAACACTCTTCATTGCATTGGACCACATATATTATATTGCTCTTTCTATGATTTGTGTTGAAGGTGTGTCCTCTTCCAACCTCCTTCTAACGGCAGGTATGGCACCAGTGGTGGGCATGCTAGTGAAGAACGATATACCAACAAAGAAAACCATGGTTTCCTCAGCATCCAGTTTCAGATCTCTGATCTTTAATTTTTTTTCTGAATATAACGCCCATATATATTTTTCACACAAATATTTTAAAATACACAACTGTCTATTATGTGCTTTTATGCTGTAGCATTACAGTGTCCCTTCACTTTAACTAAAAGGCCCAAACCTTTTGCAGTATGATAAAGCTCTTTTACATAAAGATAGAATCTGAGTAAAGACTATTGATTTTGTCCAATTGTAATTAGTTATTTTGTTTTTTCAGTCCAAAATATCAAGGTTTTTTCTTGTGCTGTTTTTTCCCACATAATGTGATGCATGTATAATTGTATAACTGTCCACCGTTTGCTCCAGCATGTAAGACCTACTGTACTACGATTGGCCACATCACTATGAGACACATTTTTAACAAAACGTGGTGTAACTATGCAAGTGAGTTGTCCTTCGCTTGTCCTTCTAATCTAATCTTCTCATATTATTCTGCTTAATGTAATAGTCTTACATCTTTTTTTAAATAGTGAGTATCTATGGACAGTTTGACAGCAACATGAGCGAAATGTCAGACTTTTGGCAGGCACACATGGTTAACTATGTAAGACCATGCCTATATCTTTTTAATGCATTCATATCAATCTATATTGTTCTTTTAATATTTACAAAATAAAACTACAACACTCATTAAATACAAAATTGGTTTGTGTACAGGAGACACAAGCTGAAAAGCTGTTGCATTTGGTATCCTTGGTTTTGTTTGCTCTTCTCCCTCCTCCAGTCTGATTTCTGACCTTCGTTATAACCTTAAGGGACCACAGACGTACAGTATATGCGATTGGTTGATGCCTGATCTGACCTTTTGTGGCACATCCTTGTACCTTTGATTACGCACTGTCATCAAAACCTGAAACTGATAGAGAAGGTACTGATAATGTATTTTTTTTTAAATGTTCCACATGAGCTTTTAAAGTCAGAGTAGACAAATCTACTAGAGAATTCCGTTTGAAATTTTTGGTCAATTAAGGTAATTAGGGCAGTCTCTAAGTCATTTTTAAATAAGGGCACACAGACAAAGGTTAGGGATGAGAATTAATGATGTCATTCGGTCGATACTGTGCTATTTCCCAAAGTAACATGCAGATGCCAGCTGCATGGCCATCCCAGTGTGGTAAATGGGAATTAAATAGAGTTTTCAAGGGCACAACAGTAGAAGCTTGATGTTAACAGCTGGGATTGAGTATGTGACCTTTTTTGTGCATAGCCAGTTAACAGTCTGCCAGGCAACTCTGAGAAATTACATCTGATCTTCCATTAAAAAGAGATTGCTATCTCTTTTAGGGATTGAATCTGGGAGGGAAAATGAGTCATAAATAATTTGCACTCTGTTGTTTTGGTTGGATTGAACTGTTTTGCCTTGCATGTTTACTGCATTGAGTAAAAATCTCTTTGGTTAAATCTTCCAACTCCTCTGCAATGCCAAACCATCGCCACAGGATTAGCTCTAAGTTCATTAACGGAAAAACACACACATATTACTATTTAATGAGTTGTTTTTGGCCAGCCTCCCTTTTTTGCTAGTTCCATTATTTCCTAATTGTGTTTTTAAGCAATGCAACCTCTTAAGTGCCACATGTTTTTGTTTTTCCCTCCATCTGCTTTCATACAAAGATAGAGGCCCAAGGATAGAGCCATGTGGCAACCCATCACCATCTAACAAAAGATGACCAAGAAAATTCCACACCTTTCTGAAATTAATTCATTCTGCACTAGCCTGAGGTCGTGAGCGCTCTCGACACACACATATGCCCCCTCGCAGGTAAGAGTTAGTATGACTATTCAGTTTATATGAATGCATTGAAAGCAGTCAGCAGCTGCTCACCTAGGTCTGGCTGTTTCGACAAGCAGCATCTTAATATTTCAAGAGCCATGTGAAAGCGCCAGACGCAGCACTTTTTGGACAGACTTTTCTCCAACTGCAGGCAGCTGGAGAGGAGCTTTCTGAGGCTTAATTAGAGCGAGAAGGCGGTTATCACAGGAGCAGTCGGCAGGTGCCTGCTTGAAATGTTTCATCCCCAGCCAGGCCTAGAGGAGGAACAGCTGAGCCAAGATGTCAAACACAATAGAGACCGGAGAATAAGTCTTCAGGCGCTGAACCGGGCCGACAAGCAGGCGAAGAGAGAAGAGTAGGGTGAAGGATGTGAGGGGTACGGTGTGTTGTTTAGCAATTTGTAGGGAATTAGATATGTGCCAAAAAAAATAAAAATAAAATAAATGTATTAAACAAAATAAATACACTAAAAGTGAATAAAAAATAATTACAAACCAAAAAAAGAGTTCTATCACTGTTACCCTATAGCAGCTGGCCAATGAGGAAGCAGCAATGTAGTTCCCCCATGTAGTTTATTTATGTCAGGAGGGCAGAGAGGTAAAGCTCGTGTTAAGTGGTGAACTTGGGAAGCAAGTTTGCTTGTTAATGGTTTCGAATTTATTGATTATGTTTATGTTTGTACTTTCTCCTGTACTTATTTGAAGAGTACTTGGGCTGCAAAACATTAAACTTGTACAGGCAGTCCCCGACTTATGGACATTTTTTCGCACATACGAACAGACCGTGGTTCTACTTCCGGTTCAATCAGGGAAGTAGCTCAGTGGTTAAGGCATTGGACTACGGTTCGGAAGATCCCAGGTTCAAAACCCCACAACCACCAAGTTGCCACTGTTGGGCCCTTGAGCGCGGCCCTTAACCCTCAACTGCTCAGATGTGTAATGAGATAAAAATTTAAGTCGCTCTGGATAAGAGCATCTGCCAAATGCGTAAATGTAGCTCAACAATAGACACTTCAGTGCATCAGATACTATTATTTACAATTACATGCAATATTTTCTGTGTATAATTGATGTATAAAATGTCAGTAAAAGTACGGTATATTTTATTTGTGTGTGTGGAGGTCCGGCCTCACTGGTTTTACCGAATCAGTCCAGAAGCATGATAAGAAATGTCTGTCCTGTAAAGCAGCGCCGATGGTTTATTAACAAACAATTGTCAATTGTTAATTGTCAACAAAACAGAGTTCAAAGACCAACCCAGTGGAAAACAGCTCTGAGACAACATGCCGTCTGGGATTCCACTCGCGATTTAAAGGCGGGGAGTCGGGGACTACCTGTACTGTGGTTTCTCTGGAGCATCTCAGAGGAGCCTTTTTTAATGACACACTTCATGGGTGTTCCAACTACAAGTAAAACTACCAAAGGCTAGTGTTTGGCAGCTAGTGAAAACTTTTTCAACTCCTTGGACTGTATCTTTGGGTAAAAAGAATTGACTACCCTTTATAGGGTATGCATTTCTGTGCGTAAATGTGTAGACATAGCAAATGCACAAGACCCAGTAGAGCACATAAAGTTTCAACAGGCTAACAAGTTTAAATTGAGAGCAATGCGGATATAAAAAAGCAAAAAAATACATGTGACACATAGACAGATCTTGAAAAAAGCATCAGAAAGCCACGCTCAATCCATTACCCCTTTGTAGTGTAAGACACCATTGATGCTCATTTCTTACAGTCCCTACAGGCTTACATTAGCTGTCCATGAACTAAAGGTCAGAAAAAGAGAAGCAGTGAGCACGGAGCTCATTCAGGAGAGCAGACGAGCCTTTCTCCCTAGGGTTTAATGAAGATTTGGAGGATGAAATCCGTCGGCAGAGCGAGATGGCTTTATCAAAGGCAAGGGGATTTTGTCATGATCCAGCTCGTTCAAAACTCTTGGTCCTTCTCATACTTTGTGCTGCAGTTTCTAAGACACTCACACACATTCTGTTTGAGGAAGAATTCAAAGTTAAATGCTGAATGTAGGATGGCTGGGTAAGAGAAAAATTCAGCATGTATATGATTGTATGTGGCATGGAGGATTGTGGGTAATTTGTAGAGCTACACCAACCACTAAAACGTTAGCGTACCAGACTTAATAATGATGGTTCCTGTACTATTACATGTACTGGTTGACATTTTCCCTTGTGGTTTCAGGAAGAACAGTGATGGAGGGTATATTTTTATTAATTTACATTTTTGGTACAAATGTTATCCTGGTTTAATGTATTTGGAGTATTATGGAATGTGAAGGTAAGCTAGATACTATATGTGTGGTAGCAAATTTGGACAAATGATGTTCTGGGCTATTACCTTTGCCCACGGTGGTTTAGTAGTTAGCACTGTCGCCTTGCACCTCCAGGATCCGGGTTTGATTCCCACCTGGAGTTTGCATGTTCTCCCCGTTCTTGGTGGTTTTCCTCCGGGTACTTTGGTTTCCTCCCACAATCTAAAGACATGCAGATTAGACAAATCAGCGTTCCCCAAATTGCCTGTAGTGTGTGAGTGAGTGTGTGTATGTGTGTGTGCCCTGCAATGGATTGGCTCCCTGGCCAGGGTGTACCCCGCCTCGTGATCTAAGTCTCCTGGGATGGGCTCCAGGCCCTCCGCGACCCTGTTTACAGAATAAAGCGGTATAGATGATGATGATGATGATGATGATGATGAGTTTATATATGCTTAGTGGTTAATGGTTCAAATCTTGCCTCCATATTCTTCCCATGCTTAGTGGGTTTCCTCCCAGGACACTGTTTTTCTCTTTTCTTGGTGCTTCCCAATTGCATTTAGTGTGTGATTGGGTGCTTAAGTGTGAGTGTGTTTGTGCTCTGCAACGGGTTGGAACCCCATCCTGGGTGTCCCACCTCTGCAGCCCAAGTTGTGGTTGGCACAACTAGCACACCTCATTCACCACCTTCTATACTATACAAATGACTAACTTGAAATAATTACATGAACAGTAATTATATATATTATAAAGGCATCACGATATTCAGACAGATTGAGGAACAAGGTTAAACAAACAAACAAAAAAAAAACCCTCTGCAAAATCCAGCGCAACCATAACCAGAATAAAGTGCTTACAGAAGTTAAATTAAATACGGAGTTAAAACCATACAGTAATTTTTTTTACATTTCTTGAGACAGGTCATGATTTAGAATAACTGCATTGACCCTGCATTAGTTAATAATACACAACAAATTTACTACTGTACATCTCAACATTTTTAGACTTACAGTATGATTCGATTCATTTATGAAGCCTTGATTATGAGCATCAATTCCAAGCACGCTAAATTATTCTTTAAAGAAATCCTATTATATATGAGAAGCACATACATAATTTTCAAGGACTCCTGCACTGCAATAGTTTCAATAATGTATTTGCTGTGCACTACTGGATTCGCTCAGAATATGTGGACTAATTAAGGGATTACTTCGGATTCCTCAGACTTAATACTGGAGCTATTTAAACATTGATAGGCTCGCAATAATGGGCAGACCTGTAACTTCTTTAAGAGGCTCCTCTGTCCTCCACTCGTTACCTGGATTATTAAGGGAACTAATTAAGGAGCGATCATACTAATACAAGCAATTATCCTTTATTAATTAATTAGTTTATTTCACTTGGCGGAGTGGGGGCGCACACGAGCACACACAATACAGGAAGTTTGGGGAATGCCAGTCTGTACTGTATGTCTTCAGAACGTTGGAGGTAGAACCCACAAAGCACAGAGAGAACATGCACGCACGAACCTGAGGTGAGAATCGAACCCCAACCACTACACCACTGTTCCATAATTATTAGTAGGAGTAGTTGACATAGTAGTTTTTAATCATCTCTTACTATCATTATTTTCCCTCTGTTCTCCCCACTTAAATTATGTTAGTCGTTTTTCACATTAAAGATAAAAAAAAAATCTATCTTTGGGAAAAAAATCTTATATGATTTATCATAATATGAAAGTATTGGACTTTATATAGTTTGGAAGGTCTAACGTACCCCATGACCACCAAGTGCAATTTCAACCCATTGGGACCCCACTGTCCTCCCTAAATTATAGGGCTACCAGGAGTGTGCAGGTTCTTTATCAATTCTAAATCTGGAATTTAAAGTACTCAGGATTGCAGAGAGTTTTGAAAAAGGCCAAAAAGTTTAGGAACCTCAGCTCGAACTTACTTCATCTTTTAACTTGATCAACTTTCTGTATTATGACATCAATTCTTCAACCCCTGAAATTTGTCACGTTCTCACATTTTCGGCCTTTCCATTACCTTTCATGTGAGTCTGGCACAAAGGTGCTTTATTTATGTGTGCGAGCAGTCATTTAGCTTGTATCATTAGTCATCCACGGCCTGTTCTTGCTGTCGTTTAGCGTTTGCCACATTTCTCATTTTCCGTGATTATTCTTTCTTCCTCACAAGCACAGGAAAGAAAACAGGCCATTAGTTTTATTTCTTTTTTTGTTTTCCTTTCTGTTTTCATTTGTCAGGTTGCCTCTCATTCTCTCCCCACACCCCTGCCGTCAGAGAGAAAATTGGCAAAAAATCAATTGATTCAAGGCGAGGAGGATAAACGGAGGGCATCGTGGTAGAACCAAGTTTTGGCAGATGACATGAGTTTAGCCTTGACGTGCATGCTTCATTTCTTCCATCTTTTTTTTTTTTTTTTCTTCTTTCCTCCTTGACTGAGGGCTCACTCTTTTTGGCCACGACTGAATGACAATGGGATAAGAAAGAAAATGAAAGAGAGAGTGAGAGAGGGTCTGATGTTTGTTACGCTATACAGGACCGAAATCAGGAACAGGAGATGAAAAAGCTGTATGCAATAAATCAAATGCGTTTTCATTCCACTTGCTTCTGTCTGGTCTGTGAAGCACTCAGGTGGTGCTCTTCTATGAGTCCTGAAGGCACTGCATTTGCATGGAGATAGGAGTGAGCAAAGGTTCCTTTCTCAGCCTTGACAGAGTGGATATCAGGATTGAGACACGGAAAGCAAATGGTATGTACTGTGGCGAGGAAGAAGCATCTTAATGCAGCTGGTTAAACCTCCTGTTCAGTATTTACGATGCAATCGATGTCCCATTGACTCGAGTCTTGTTTTATAGCAGTTGTGAAAACACCCAATTTATCTCAGCCGCATTTTAATTATTAGCAAACCTTTTGACATGCAAGGGAAATCCTCCTGAAGTGTATTCGATACTGTAAAGGAAACATAAACACCCTGAAATGACCAGTTTGTTTCTTTTTTTGCCATTCGAGCAGGGGTCGGCAACCCGCGGCTCCGGAGACAGAAGTGGATCTTTTGACCCTCTACTGCGGCGCCATGTGGTTTTGGAAAATAAATAATGAGTATTTAATTTAAATTTATTTTATTTTAGGTTGTTTAGTTCGTACGGTGATCTTGTAAAATTAAAATAAATATTTTTTTGTCTATCAAAATATGCGTCATAACCGCCGATGTCTGACACCTGTTAGCTTTTTGAGCCGCGGTTTTATTCAGATTGACAGCTGACTGCACGCGTGATGAAATAATGACGGCACACAGATTTTTGGTTGGCTGCAGGTGGATAATTTAAGTTCAGCTTTTTATTTCATAAAAACAAGAAGGACTTAAATGGACATTTTGTATTTTATTTGAAATCAACCTTCAACCTGGTCAAAGTTCAAATTGTTTTTGTTGCATGCAGAAATAAAATTCGTTTTCTCTGTAGCAGTTAATTGATTTTATAAATGCAACACACTATATATATATATATATACTTTTTTATACATTGCATACAGGTAAAAAATTATACATGCAGTGTTATCTTGATTTTTAGACGTCAAAACGTGGCATTTCGTGGTTTTTGTGGGAAACGTCTCCAAATGGCTCTTTGACTGTTTAACGTTGCCGACTTCTGCAACTCACTGACATGAAGTTGGGGGAAAAAAGGGTCAGTATTTGCATTGAGACCATCTAAAGTGTGCAGTGCTGTTGCTCTGCTTATTGAGTTCCCCCAAGCTGGTAAGCAGTTCAAACAGAATAAGTGCTGACATAATATAATATTCTGCCTTATTAGTGCAGTGATATGAAGTATCTACTGACAGGGAAGCACAAGCCATGCCGTGAAGGAAGGAAGATCTAGACTACAGAGTGTGTCACATTTAAGGTGATGGTCATATTAACATATTTGAAGCGCTGTTGGAACTCAACTATTGTGGTCGTATAACATTAAGAAGACGTCCTGTAATAAACATCTTATATAAATCTATGGATTGTTCTTTTAGCTACGCTGAAATGCATGTCTTAAGGTTTTATGTTGCTTTTAATTGGTTATTTCGAGTTGTCAGATTAATACATTAATAATACAGTTTGAACAATGAGCAGTCTGAGACAAGCATCTGCTACACTTTAGGTGTCTATCATAAAAATGGGGGAAAGAAAAGGAAAAACAGAAAAATAGGATGGCTTAAGAAATAATGTTTTCCATGCAATAATAATAATAACTACCATTTTATTATTTGCAATTGAACGCACAGTCCGAAATAGAAATCCAAGCGTGACCGCTTACCTGACATGCTTAACTCTCACTTCCGAATAGTTACATCTGGGATCAGTATCTCATGATATTTCTTTCACTCCTCTCTGAATATGACCCAGTGTGTTCAGTAATGCAACTAATAAACATCCCAACCACTTCCTACCTCTCAAGTTCTCATCAAAGCAAACACACACACACACACACACACCAGCCGTAATTAAATGGTGGAGGGGAAAACCAGGTTTAAAGCGTGAATCCCAATGCTCAATAAGTGCTTTACAAGTTATTTCAGTTGGGTTTGGATTCTGAGAGCTAAAACAAGAAATTAATTTTGTGAATCCATGCACTATTGTGTGAGAAGAGTCAGGACCCATGTGTGTGTGGTGTGTAAAATGTTAGTGGTGTACTTGGCAACTGCTCGTCCTTGGAGGGAGACATGAGGGATTCATTGAAGAGAAGGAAGCTTTGATCACTGCACACACACACACACACACACAAACACACACAAACACACATAGACCAACAGTTACTATCCTTGAGATTAACCCTAACCTTACCCTCAGCAAGCAAAATGAAATGCACACAAGGACACACACACACACACAATGTCATGCGCTTTATTGTTAGTCTGCTCATGCTCCAAATAATAAAAATCATTCCACTCACTCTGTTTTGGAAGAAACCCATATATATATATATATATATATAATGTATGTATATGGGTTTCTTCCGAAGCTGTTTCAAATGTTCAGTATTTGTACACTCATGGGAAAAATAGTTCTTTGGCCTGTTCCTTTGCGTGAACCTTTAAAGTTCCTATGCCAAACCCCACAACAGAGGATTTACATAATCAGACAGTTCCTCTTTTAGAAGCAAAGGACCTTTATCTACCCCTCAGTATGTCTCGGAACCAAAGCAGATATAAAGAATGAGGATTTTAACCTTCAGCAGAAATATTGTAGTATAATACATTATTATGACTAATTATAAACAAGTGATGCAGGTTCAAAGGTATTATTATTATTATTATTATTATTATTATCACTTATACATAAAAATGCTATTTATTATTGATTCAGAATTGAATCCAAGGTTCGATGTGTTTATGGGACTGACTGTGATAAGAGTAGTGCAAAAGCAGCTGTAAGGTACGAATTAGCCGCTTTAACCAAAAACAGGATCTGGTTCCACACCGTCAATAGATGGAGAAGAGCAAAGTATTTAGAACAGCAGCACCACCAAACTAGTCACCTCCGAACTCCAGCTGATTTACACACACGTAAGTGGAAGAGACAGCTCCATGGACAAAAATGATTTGCATGTGTATACAGTACGTGCTCCTATATGCAGAGGGCTGAGAGCGGTCTTGAAAGAGCCGAGTCTTCAGTAAATAGGTTGTGCTGAATAAAAAGATCTGCATCACCGCCCAAATAAATATATTATTATTATTATTATTATTATTGTTATTATTATACAGTTTTATATGGAGTAATAATTCAATTCTCTTAAGTTCTATAGTAGGTGTAGATGCCACAAAAACACATCATTTTTCTACATTCTTTTCAGTTCAAGCGTCCCAGTGCATTATTTAAATAAAAATAATAAAAATAGAAAAATTTGAAAAATATTACACTTTTAATGTTTTTATTCTTCACCGTCACAGGTCAAGCAGTGGAGACATACACCAATCCATACTATTGCAGTGGTATAACATTGAAAAGATGTACTGGAAGGAACTTCTAATACGAGTCTAGTAGGATGTTGCTCTTCTTTAAGCTGATGTAAACCTGGGTCTCCATCATGATAGGCAAGAACAGCACCACTGAGACACCAGTGCAGAGACAACAAGCATCTACTATAGTATACAGCACTTTACAAAAGTGAGTACACCCTCACATCTCAGCAATCACTTTATTATATGTTCTCAAGGGACAATATTATAGAAATGAAACTTGCAGCTTGTATAGCAGTACATATGTCCTGTCCTCTACATGAAGACTTTATCGTCTAAATAACTGGCAAAGAAAATGAGTACACCCCAAGTATCCAAAGTGTCAATATGTTTGTGTGAGCACTATTGTTATCTAGTGGGGCCATTATCGTCCTGTGCATGGACTTGGCACTTGCTGTTTCTGGGATCCTCTTTCACTACTTAATGATAGCTGGATGTAAGACACATGGCGGTTGAGGACCGTGCTCAATAGGGTTCCGGTCTGGAGACGTACTCGTCCACTGACAAACACATGAACATGATATAAATAGGACATGTGACTTTGCATGGTTAACGATGTACAGCTGTTATCACTTAGGGGTGCACTGACTTTTGTTGCCAGCTATTTTAGCAATGATGTCTCAAGTATGTTGGACAAGTATGAGGACAGTAAATCCATACCGTTATATACAAGCTGCACATTGACTACTTTTAAATATTTCTTTGGTATTGTCCTTTGAGGACATATACTAAAGTATTTGTTAAAATTAGAGGGGTGCACTGACTTTAGTGAGTGAGTGTATTGCCGGTATACATCAATCAGCCACAGCATTAACATCACGGCCAGGGGAATTTATTAATACTGATTATCAATCATACAGTATACCGTGTGTATGTACAATGTATATGATGTAAACAGTTAAGAGGATTCCCATTCCTGTGGGAAGCAAAGGCCAGCCTGTCTAGTCCGATCCCACAGAAAAGGAAATGGAGCTCAACTCGCAGAAAAGAGTCGAGGCTGGTAATGATTGAAAGGCCTCCGAATACCCAGTGCAGCACAGCCTGGCGGGCATGGGGCCAAAGGTCTGCCCGATCTGACTGCGGTATTCCCCAGATCCCAGTCAGATCCAGGCAAAATTTCCAAAAAATTAAAAATAAAATAACAAGAAACAAAAACAGACGAGCCAGAAATAAGAAACTTAAAGTTATAAAGTTGTGCAGTATCTTGGACAAATTATGATTCATGGTTTAAAGCATCTGACGCTATGATGGTAATAATAAAAAAAAGCCCTCTGTGGAAATCTGATGGTACAAGCCATTTCTGTATTGTGTAATTAATATCATCTTGTACAATCTGAGCCTCTTTGAAATCTACAGTATGATGACCAGA
Organism: Clarias gariepinus; assembly: GCF_024256425.1. Classification (NCBI taxonomy): domain Eukaryota; kingdom Metazoa; phylum Chordata; class Actinopteri; order Siluriformes; family Clariidae; genus Clarias; species Clarias gariepinus. The sequence continues at coordinate 13,503,320 of NC_071127.1, read as the reverse complement.
GTAATAAATGGTCCAGTAAAAACGACGTATCCTATGACAGGAAGGTGATTTAGCTGCATGTTCATTAATTATCCCTCCGGAGAAAAAGTTTGAAAGAGGAAAGAGCTGTGTCACGTACTGTATACTGGGTGTGTGAATGTCACTGCATTGTTCTGTATGGAACAAACCCTGTGGAAGTTACACGAACATTAGTGTAGAATCATGTACATGTACTGTAGTGTGTGTGTTATTGTTGTGAGTCAACACTTTTTTCATTATTGTTTCAGTAGGAGATGGTTAAACCTTGAAGTTTATAAGCCAGAGTATGTAATTGAATCTTCACCATTATATCCATTTAGATGAGGAAACATATTGTACAGAAGGTAAAATCAAGTGTGATCTTTTCCGACATGTGCACATACAATCTGTAAGAAATTGGCAGATTTGGACACGACCAAAATCCCAGAGATATTCTGGTGATCATTACCGTACACCACCGAATAGTGTTTATCTCAATTCAGAGTCGTGAACCCGCACTCCCTCACTCCCCCGCACATACACAACCTCACACACACACACACACACACAAAGCTTCAGTTTGACACTAAGTTGATGGTGTGCATGTAAAGGACTAAAAAAGAGAGAGAGAGAGAGAGAGAGAATGTAGATATACTGTACTGGTACTGTAGAATAATGGTGTAGTTACAACCCAAAGCATTTTAGCCATTTTCTTTTTTATTTTGCTGTTTTTTAATGACCTTTTTGAAAAAATTTTTTTAACATTTTTTATTTTATAATTTTTTTTAGCTCTTGTGCAGTATAAAACCAGATATCCTTTTTTCAGTACAACCGAGGCAATACTGTATGATTAACTGAATTAAAAAAAAAATGTACTCAACAATACAAACACAACTGAGCAAAAACATAAAAAAAAAAAGGGACACATATGCAAAGAAACAGCAGAGATACACATAGTCACATGTTTTTATTGTCATTTTTTGGTTGTTTCTATAACCCCCCAAATAATAATAATAATAATAATAATAATAATAATAATAATAATATGCTTATTTTGAAAACTTAAACGTTATTAAAGTAATGATGACTTTGGTTCTACCTGGCATATCCCAAAACCCAAATACACAGGTTGATGTCTGAAACCTCCTCATTAACACATGCCGGGAAGGCATCCATATAAGCTATATACTGTACAATGTATTTATATATTATTATTATTTTATTTATTTATTTATTTATTTTATCATCATTGACCTACTGTATGCTCTGTTGCCGGGACAGATCTGTGCTGCTGGAGTTTTAAGTATTAAAATCTCATAGAAAACTATATTCATCTCTCTCTCTCTCTGTTTCTGTCTAAACGTCCAGATAAATGGCGCAGTTAATGTTTGATCATGTACGTGAGAACCTGTAGCTAAACATTTACTGGAACAAGTTTTAGACTACTAAAGGCATCCTCTCATGCAAGATTCACTTTCTATTTTTTTTGTGGACATTCAGGTGTGTGTGTGTGTGTGCAAAATAACATAAGAAATATAAAAAACATTACGCATTTCCGTCTGTCCACATGCTATCTGACAGATTCTCCCCACCCTGAATGTATATCTGTCGTTTCTGTGGCAGTTACTTAAGGGGTCGTATTGTTGTCTACTTGACCCCCCAGTTATCATTCAAACACTACAGGGAATTTTTTTTTTGCGAATCGCCAGTTTGTCTTACCTTAACAGTTTGACTGTGGGAGGAAATCAGAGTACCCCGAGGAAACCTACCAGGCACAGGAGATGCAAACTCCATGCACACAGATCCGAGGCGGGAATCGAACCCCGACCCTGGAGGTGTAAGGCGACAGTGCTAACCACTATGGCCCATGGCCGTCCGTTACCAACGATTTGTACTTTTTCTATTTTTATATAGGCCAGGCTTAAACGAGCCGATTAGAGTTTTCCCCTCTTGTGATGTCATATAAGAAAAACACCCAGCTTGTTGCTCAGCTCTTTTTACCTAAACAATGTATTTGGAGGAGGAGGAGAGACATAAAAGGAGTTTGGGGTAGGGAATGCAGATTTAATTCAGAAACATATAGGTGACCTACATATTTATTTTTTTACTAATTTAGCTAATTGGTCCAGTGCTGAAAGTGTCTTAATAATGAATACAAATAATCAGCCTGTAAAAAAACAAACAAGCAAACGAACAAACAAACCAACGCAACTAGATTAAGTAAAAACATCTTTCATTAGACGTTGGGCTAATCTCAGCGCTTTTGTGTGGTTGTGTATCATCTTCACCTCGAATTTCTCTAAACTCTGACCTCTTCATACGGTTACGCTGATGGATTAACCTCCCTCCTCCTGTCTCTCTGAGTACACATTCAGCTTATTAGCCCAGTTGATGTTTGACGATGATAATGGAAAACGAGTCAACATTAGCAAAAGGTTATTATGATCATTATAATACATCTTCATGACGATTTCAAGTACAGACTCACTTCCTAAATAGTTACCAATGTTCACTTCAAATGTCCATTTTAATGAGATCACAGTCCATTAAATAATCTCATGTTTTGCAATTATGGGAACTGAGCTTAATAGTGAAACACCTCAGAAGTTGCGCAAGAGCTGCGTCTCAGTTATGCGCAGTTCTGGTCTTGGATGAAGATAAAAAGCCAAGTGTGGTATTGATTTCTGCACGGAGTCCTAAATATCAGTTATTAATATCAGCATCACTTTACCGTCCATGAATAGAGGACAAAATAGCAGATAGCATCTTAATCTGAGACACTTCCTCTCTCAAGGACAATTTTTATGGATACAATAATGAATTAACAATTTGAATTAAATAAAGTGCGCTTGAAGGCATCGCAGATGAATTCTTCTGCAGTTTATCATTCAAAACATCTACACATTTTCCTTACAGGAGTGCACACGCAATTAACAACATCCATTAGCATTGTTTTATTAATTCACCGAGTCGAGATTAAAATAGCTTACATCTCATGAACATGTAATGGTATCATGTCCTTGATTAATAACTTGTGATTTCATAAAGTTGTATGCACAATTAAGTGCTGGATCAAGTGCTGGCTTTATAGGCTTTTCAATAATGAGATTGGAAGCCATATTGGTAAATTAAATGAGATTTGCAGTGATTAATGTGCTTGTTACCACTAGGACTATTTAATACACTATATTGGTATTTTATGAGACTCCTATAGGATCTTTATAATTAATTTATTTTAGGCCTTATCATCGCCTGATTCATATATCATTTTAGTTTTTTTTACAAATAATTTTCTTAAAAATTTTATTTTTGTCACGTTATGTTAGAAGCGGAATGGTGGCGCAATAGTTAGCATCTGGACCAAGTGACAGTTCTGATGGTTTTCTGAATAAATGAGAATAATCAATATAACAGTAATCTAGCTGGGGTTTTTTTGCTTAACGGAGCTCCGCAAAAAAACAAAAAAAAACTCAAGAAACAGCACGGCTTAGTTCAAGAAAACACCCAAATATCTCAGTTGCGAGAGCGTTAGACTGAAGATCTAAAGATCCCTGGCTTGAACCTGGGTTTCGGGCATATTTGAAATACAAATTATATCTTTATGGCATTGTTGGCTCAAACGGTTAAGGCTGTGGTTAAATAGATTTCTGATTGGAAGTTTGTGGGGGTTCGAGCCCCAGCACCACCAAGCTGCCACTGTAAAGCCCATGAACAAGGCCCTTAACCCTATCTTACCCTGCTCTCTGACCCCAGCTTTCTAACTGGAATATGTGAAAAAATGTATTTCCCATTAGGATTAAAAAAGTAGAAAAAAAGAAAGTTGAATATGTAAACTTAATAGTTTAGTAATACTAACTTAATGGGGGGGGGGTTATTATAGACATGGGAGACATGTAAGGAGTACAAAGACACTCATAACTTTATCATAAATTGTACACACTTGTTTAACCTTTTGGACAAAGTAATGTTTCGCCACACTGGCCAAATAAAAAAAAAATTACCATTCCAGAAGAGTTAAATTATTGGCCTACATCAAGCAAAGAAGGTAATTAAGGAGATTTGAAATTATTGAAATTGGATTACGAACTGTCCAACACATCATTAATGCCTGGAAGGACAGTGCTGATCCTTCAACTTAATGGAAGAAATATAGTCAGAAAACCTTTATGAATGGAGACCATTTAAACACTTAGTAAAGATGCATAGTAACAAATTGATGGTATAAATTGCAGCTATTTTTAATGTTAAAAGTAAGAGTATTTCCACATGTGTAGTGTGATGAGAACTCACAGGATTGGGATTAAACATTCCATAAGAAAACCACTTGTTAGTGAGACTCATCAGGGGGGAAAAACACTTTAATTTGCTAGCAAACGTAAAAGATTGACTTTGGAGCATGGAAAAAGGTCATTTGGTCTAAAGAGTTCAGATTGACCTGTCATGCATAAGCCTCCAGAGGCAGTGTTATGAAGTTACAGGGTCATGTACAGTACATGTGGTCAGGTCTAGTCTTAGCAACGTTATGTGGCACTGAAATGAAGTCAGCTGATCATTGAAGTCAACCTGATCATTCAGGACATCACATCTATGGAGTTTTTGTTCCATGATGGCGCAGAAATATTCCAGGATTCAAGTTGTGGAAGGGTTGTTGTGGAAGCATGAGGAATCGACAGTTTGTACCGTAATCAGTCAATGACATCTTTAAGAGCAACCTAGTCATAAAATGTGTGTCCCCATCAATAGATCTTGGAACGGGTCAGACAACCTGTGTTTCTGATTATTCTTTTCTTTTTATCCTTTTTTTAAATTTATTTAACTTTAATTCTGTTGATAATAGATGGGAGTATTTGAGGATTCCTACTATTTGTCTCTGGAACAGTCCCCCCTGAGATTGAGCCACAATCAGGCATGCTTGAAAATCTGAAATTTCTTTGGAATTGTCACTTCTAGACATGCTTAAGGATGGGTCCATTCCATTCTGAACAAAGGAAACAAATAGTACTCATTATAATGTCAACAAACTCTGGTGCATACTGTACAGTTTATCATAGAACTCTGGCTGGTTATTTACTTCCTGCATGTCTGGGTACAAAATATGAAATTACTATTCATTAATTTATTCAAGTGTTTTAAAGGGGAAAAAATCATATTTTTTAAGGTGACAGGTCATTTTAATTATTATTATTATTATTATTATTATTTTCTTTTTTTTAGGAAAGTGGTTTCCACTGCTTCAACTTAATTCAACTTGGATTTGAAAGACTAGCCAGATTGAATTTAAACAGACATTTAATTTTACAAAGTTATGAAAGGAGTAAATAAACAGACAAATAAACAATCAAATAAATAAATAAAATCTGTGGAAATATTTACTAAAACAATTGATTAGGCATGAATTTCTTTTTTTTTTTTTTTTCGTTTTTTGCAGCAGTGTGTTTTTCTGAGCTGCGCCACTGCTTTTTTGGTGTAAACAGAAAATCGTTTTTATTGCTGAACCAGATATAGATTTTGCACATAGTGTTTTTTTTTGTTTTTTTTTATAAATATGGATTAATGTTGAATATGTATTAATTAACAACATTCTATAGTTAAGATTTAATATACTTAATATATAATTTTATATATTTAAGATACAATAACTAAACTCAGGATTAATTAAAAGAATAAACTACCTGACATCTGACCTGCCTGCTGTTAATCATATAGTCTTTGATTTTAGCCTGGAGGCGGTTAGAGAGAGAGAGAGAGAGAGAGAGAGAGAGATGTACTCTAGCTACAAGCGTCTGCTTGTAGGCTCCAGAAGTTTGAGTTCCAGACCTGCCTTTAGTATCCAACCCTCCTAAGATTTACTAATTTCCTATGCATAATGAAGCCTTTATCATGCCTGATATAAACCTGTTTATGTGCATAAACATTAAAGATGGCCTACATTTCCTGTTTGACGTCTGAGTCATATGACAGAATCAATGCAACACTATAGAAATAGAGCTGACATTAGCAAAAGGTCATTGTTATCATCATAATTCTTCTGCACGACCATTTTAAACTGAGAAGCAATCGATAATTATTGCTAATGCTACCACATTTTTCACTGTTGTAATAACAAAGATAAAATGTGTCCTTGCTCGGTTGGGCGTCCCGCTGGCCTGGGACATTTCTAGATGGTACATTGAGAAATATAAATGCAGGGAATAAATAGGAAATCTAAAGTACAGTGATGGATGGCTAATATTTTTTAGGTTCAGGGTTACTGTAGGATCAAGTCATCTTCATGTCTGAAAGCGAACGAGGTCCTGACTCCTGGTATATGGTTTTTTTTTTTTTTGTACTCTTTTCATCATGCCATAGTCGAAAAATTAACTGAAATAATAGAGGGAAAAGCCTCTGTTTTATAGGACGAGGAGAGTTCTTATGGGCTGGCAATTAAAGTCACATATTTGGAAATCCTTATTAAATCCTACCCAATCTAAAGCTTTAGAGACACATGACTTTTTTCCCTTTTTTTAACTCAACACTTTCCCACAGAGACATAGCTGCTGGAGCCAGATAACTGGTTTTCTCCTCTGCCCTCCTCCAATCCGGTTTAAAAACAATACAACCATGTTGTGAATAGAAGGTCTATTTCTGTTCTGTACAACACCATGGAGTTCAGTTTCAAACAGTCCTTTTTTGTTTTCTTTTTCTCAGGGGTGGCTAGTGCCTTGACTAAAGGTAGAAAGCAAGAAAGAACAAGAGAAGCAGGAGATGGAAATTACACTGCTGAGGGAGTCTCTGGACATGAACTGCTCAGCCGTCTCTGCTAATAAACATCTAAAGTCCTTGATATATATATATATATATATATATATATATATATATATATATATTTTTTTTTTTTTTAAATAGACATACTGCAGATTTCCAGAAAGCGTACATACTGTATGTGCTGCACACATATGCAAAAAAGAGATTTAATGTATAATAAAGTGACTGCATCGAAATTACACAAAATGATTCGATTAGATTTGATTAGATTAAGTTTTATTCAAGTTTATTGTCTTTGTGTAAAGTAGGGAGGACCGGGGCTTCTTGTCACACGAGTTAGTTGTCACATTGGTAATATTTTTACAACAGAGGGTGCTACTTAAAAGTAAAAAAATTGGTACTTAGTTTTGTACCTTTACATGGTCTGATGTAGAGACCTGCACTCCCGCGGGAGCACCGCGGGACCCAGCGCATGTGTGCGGCGCGGGGCAAGATTTGATTTAATTTTAAAAATTAATTTATTGAAAACAAATACTATATTATTTATCTACTGCACAAAAGCAACAAGAACGACTAAATTAAAACAAAAACTATTTACAGGCGTAAGGTCAGAACTTTATTTTATTTATTGAGAAAATAATATATATTTTTGCGGGAGCGGGACAAAATCTTGCGAGAGCGGGCGCAAGTCCCGCGTAGGTCTCTAGTCTGATGTCATATCCTTTCTGGGAAAAGCAAAGCAAACTGTTAACTGACGTGATTACCCATTTGTCATTTAACATTCAGAAGTAAAAAATATAAACTTAATATATTTTTTGTAATAATTTTCTTCTAGTTTAAAAACTTAATAACTGTACAACTGAACTTGTTAAAGGAAAGAATAAAGTGTCTTTTTGGGCCTAAGTAAGTGTAAGTGTAACTTTTGGATATCGCTAACATTAGCAAAAATTGGGTCAAATTGTCTAGTGCCATCTTCACCCACCCATCAACTCCAAAAGACATCTGGTCATACCCAAAAGCTGGTCCAAGAAAATTTGTCCGCCAACTGAAAAAACAAAACAAAACCAAGAAAAACTCGAGTCTAAAAGGCAGGCACAAGGTGAAAATTGTCTCTCCAAAGGAAATCCAGAGCAACCAAGTCAAGCTTTTTTCTGTAGTTGAATTACATTTTTAATTCAAAGTAAATAAATAAAACTAACACAACATTAAAATGGTTCTTGCTTTATATGTTGCAAAATCCACTGTGATGTCTTACCCCACGTAGTGTGACCTACCCGCTTGTGGGGCAACATGTCACATGGTCATACTTAATATTACTATTGCTTATAAGTCTGTACTGAAACAAGATATACAAATGAAATTAATGCAACATATGTGCCTGAGACTGTGTGTTTTTTTATTTGGTATGTAATTTTTCAACAATATGATGTCTTAATCCCAAGATATATAAAAGAGTGTGAAAAGTGTGAGAATTTGCCCTGGTCTTCCCCACATGTACAAAGCCAATAAAATGCACTTAGCATATAACCAGTAGTGCATAGTGGCATAAAATAAATAGCAGAGTACATACGGCTGTGGGAGTATGAATAAATTATGTACAGAAGGTGCACTAGGTATTATAAATAAATAGGATGTAAGTAACAAACATATGTTGGGTAATGGCTGTGCAGAGGTAAAGACATGTTAAGAAGATAACATGCTGAACAGAATAAACATATGTACATATATGTATGTGGAAGGCACGGGTTCGATTCCCACCCAATGCCCAAACCTAGTCCACAGGATGCGGTGCCGGCTCTAATTGGGAGGGTTGCGTCAGGAAGGGCATCCGGCATAAAACCTGTGCGGATTGGATGGTCCTCTGTGGCGACCCCTCGATGAAGCAGCTGAAAGACCAACAATGTACATGCATGTTTATATAGAACAGTGTTTAAAGAGTAAAATATGGATGGTGCAGGGACCACATTAAGTTATGGGTAGTGCAAAGATGCAAATGGACGAGCAGTGCAGTAAAAGTAAAGATGAAAAACAGAGTGCCTTAGTTTTCTAATCACAATCAATGTATAAAGAGTGGATGTGGGTAATATTGATGATTGGATGATCAAATACAAGGTGTATTGGAATGAAGAGATAGAAACAGCATAATATGCTTTGGGTAGCGGACAGTCTGTTTGTGTGGGCACTGAGGCACTGCCTGGTGCGAGGAGGGTAAATAGTCCATGATTAGGGTGAGAGGCCTTATCTTTAATAATGCCTTTCACTCTTTGCAAACAGTGTTTTTTGTAAACATCCTCTATATTGGGCAGCTGAGTGCCGATGATGCATCGGGTGGTTTCAGTTCTTGGAGCACAGATGGGCCTTTTTTAGTCTTCTCAGAAAATAAAGGTGCTGTTGTGCCCTTTTAATCAGAAAAGATGAGTTTAGGGACCAGATGAGACCCCCGGAGACTTAACCGTAGCTCAGTTGATGTGGATGGGATTTCCAGCCTGTCTGAAATAAACAGTGACTCACTTTGTTGTTCTGGTGTTGAGTTTCAGGTTATTGTCCTTACACCATGCCACTAGGTGCTGAATCTTCTCCCTGTAGTCCACTTTTAGTCCATTGTTACCACTGATCTTGCCTACTTATGTTGTGCCATCTGGGAACTTAATCATGTTGGAGGCAGGAACAAGTTTGCAGTCATGGGTAAAAAGGCAGTATGAGAAAGGGACAACACCTACTCTTGAAGAACTCTAATGCTGAAGGTGCGACTCGAAGAGGTAAGATTGTTCAGATGGACAGACTATGGCCCAAGGTCCGATTACAGACATGAGTGCTCAGGGTGTTAAATGTTGAGCTAAAATCAATGAACAATCCTAGCATAAGTGTTTGGGTTGTCCAGGTGGGTCAGGGCAGAATGAAGTGCCATCCTCATGATGGCATCCTCTGTTGACCTATTGGGGTGTTAACCAAACTGGGTGGGAGGCAGTCAGTCTTTATGGTGGGTAAAACCGCCCATGGACAGATAAAAGGTGTCCGTGATGACCTCCAGCAGTTGCTCACAAGAGTCTCTAAACACACATCCAGGGATGCCATCAGTGTGAGCTGCTTTCTGTGTATTCACCCTACTCAGGAAAGTGTACGCTTCAGAGGTGGGGAGTGAAAGCAGCTGCTCACCTGGTTGTAGATCTGCCTTAAGATCTGCATGAGCTTTATGTGCCTCTTTTTAAAATGAGCATAGAGAAGCTCATCAGGTAGTGAGGCAGAGCTGGTTGGAGGCACTGTGATGACCTGAATCCCATTCCACATGTGTCAGGGATCAGCAGAACTGAAGCGCTCTTCAAACCACTGTCTGTTCATGCTTAGTTCGGCAGATTTTCCTCCTCAAATTGGCCTAGCGATGCTGTAGACCTACCGGTCTCCAGACCTGAATGCTGTGTTGCAATGCTTTGAGCAGAAGGCGGACGTCCCAGTTCATCCACGACTTGTGGTTGGGAAATGTTTCTTTTTGTGTGGTAACCCTATCCACATACCCGTTCATGTGCTTCAGGACAAAGGTGTTGATGTTGGTGCCTGAGTTTATGGTGGCCTGGGCAGTAAATTCACTCCAGTCAGTAAGTGAGAATTGCTGCTGACGTGCAGAGTCAGCCTCTTTTGACCAGAATTTAACGGTCCTGATTGTTGGTTTCACACGTTTAATGACTGGAGAGGGCTTGGGCAGCTCTTTCATCTTTTTGAAATATGGGTAGATTGTCCAAGATTGGGAAAGGGTATGATTTTTTTTTTTGGAGACATGATACAGAGTTTTATGTTCCCTGGTTAAGCAAGAGATAATTTGAGGAAACTTGGGAGAACAGATGCTAAATTGAAGTGATTCAAATCCCTAGAAACGATAAAGCATCCATCAGGATACACTATCTGTAATGATATCAACAATCTTTCTTTTATATTCCTTCTAGACTTTTAGGCATCTGGAGAAACATAGACTGCTACCACAAACATTTCATGGTAAATAAGAGTCTGCACATAATAATCGGATAGTCAGGATCAGCACAGCAGTGGGATCAACAGTAATAGAAAATGCACCATGTTTTGTTTAAATAAATGCATAAATCCCTGCCGCCGGCTTCACCTGTGGCTGCTGCTTCTCTATCAGCCCTGAAAAGTGTGCGGTCCACGAGCTCCAGCAGGCAGTTTAGGAAACCGTTGTTAAGCCAAGTTTCTGCGAAAACCATAATATTACAGTCGCAATTAGTCTCTGTGTGGGGGTCCAGAGCCTGAGCTCATTTTGTTCGCCAGGGACCAAACATTGGTGAGAAAAACACTCAGAAGTGGGTTTAGCCTTAGCGTCGCCCGTATCCTTTTCTGTTTTGCTGTCACCGTTTACAATCTCTGCTCCAGAAACTGACTTTTCCAGTTGGCCTAAAGTGCTTGATTTTTAGCGGCTTCCTTGCTTCCAAGTTCTGGTGGTAACTTTGGTTGATATCAAAAGCGAGTTTCTTTATGCATAGTCGATATTAGTTTGTTGTGAGTCGAAAATGATCCGCACTCCGAGTATATTAAAACTTCCGCTGTCTCATCAGTGCTTTCTGTTCAGGGCTACTGTCTCCCCAGTCACTGCTGTGCAGGTGTGAACGTGTTAGATCAGTTAATTTGTAACTGAAGTGCGAGCAAAAATGGATGCCCATTTTTTTTTGTGGTGTGAGGGTGTACATGGTGCTGTAACAACTCCCAGAAGAGCATAAACAGAAGCAATTGGATATCTGCAAACAGAATTTAGACCCACACTTTAAGGAAGATAAAGGTTTCTTAAAAAGAATCATTACTGGTGATTAGACATGGATTCAGAAAAAAACAACAACAATCTGCTGAAAAATTTATGCTGACAGTTTGGCAGTTTTCCTTCTTTTTCTTTTTTTTACGGTTTGGGATTCTCAAGGGCCGGTATGGGAATATTATCATTAAAAAGGTTCAACAGTCAACAGTGCTTATTACAGTGAGATGCTTATTGACAAGATGAAGCCTAAACTTTACAGAGGACTGAAATTTAAGGGCATTGTGATTGAACATTTTTGCCCACACTGTCAACACGACAACTTAGTTTTGAGGTGTTAAAGCCTCCTCCCTATAGGCCTGATCTTGCTCCATCTTACTTTTACCTTTTTGGTCTCCTGAAAGCAGCCCTACAAGACCAAAGATTTAGTCCTTATATAGAATTAAAGAGAACAGTGCAAAGAAGTAGGTCAATGACCACTAATTAAGAAAATCTGGTGATGTGTACACACTGCCATTTCGGTTTGTATTGTATAAGTTAACAGTAAGTGAAAAGGCATACTATTCAAAGATACAGTGACGATAGCCTTTTTTGTATACTATATCTCAACCAATTGGTAGAGTTGGCCCAATCAGGTTAAGTTCTAAGCTTTTTAAAAAAATATATGATATAAAGAATCAAAATGTGTTCCACCAAAAAGCTCAGTGGACTGTTAAAGGGTTCAAATTTTCATCCAAACGTTCTTAGACTTTGTGTTTTCAAAGATTTTGTTCATTCTCCTTACAGTTGAGTGCGTTTTCTTCTACGTGTGTGCCATTGACTTGGCAAACTCTTTTATCCAGGAGGGAAAAAACGGAAATTGCAGATTAGCGCTGAACATTTCCTTTCCGGGAGTGAATGACTCATATGCTGGATGGGTGGCCTCACATGGAGAAACCATTATAGCAAGTGGACTTGAAAGGGAGTTTATGAAAAAAAAAGGTCTTGGTTAGAGGCTGAGACAAGCCTGTCAGTTCGGTTTTAGTAGTCAAGATATTAAAGAATATGCTTACGGCATGAATGACTCCCTGTTGACAAATCAAACAGGATAGGAAAAGTTGAGAGAGAGGATGATATTCTTTGGTAAATGTACATAGACACACATGCTGATGCAGTGTGTAAAAAGGAGATAGAGTCCATATCTGGTAGATGCTGCTTTTTTGTTTGTTTTTTCACACATATACCACAATGATCTGTTCCTTTTTCTCAATTTGATCTACAATATACTAGCGCTTCTACTAGATCGGACTACAGACAAATTGTGATGGTCCGACACCTAGGTCAAACGAACGCCAAAACCACAGCTCTCTTGGGATGTTACCAGGCTGCAGTGATCAGGACCTACCAAAAGCAATCCAATGAAGGAAAACCGGTACTGGGAACTGGCAACAAGGCTCAAACAGTTAAGGCTGTGGGTTATTGGGTTACAGATTGCGTGTTTGAGAGGGCGATTGTCACTGTTGAGACCTTGAGCAAGGCCCTTAACACTATCTGCTCCAGGGGCGCTAGATCCTGGGAACCCTGCGCTATGACCCCAGATTTCAAATTGGAACATGCGAAATAATTATTTTACTGTGGTGTAAGGTCCATGTGACTAATAATTGAATTAGTAGTATTTTCATGAGGAGTGCAGACTGGCCTATGCAGTCCTTTCCAATAGAAGTATAGATCAAATTAAAGAAAATGTTATTGCTGGTTGTGATTAAAAAAAAAAAAGGTGTGAGAATACAAAGCATCACTTTTATGCGTGCAATATTAAGCAGGTGGTCATAAAGTTACAGTATCTTGCAAAAGTATTCACCCTATGCCCCCTTTTGAAAACCTTTTGTTACAATGTTTTGTTACATTGTAACCTGTAAATTAAATGTTATATTAATCTGAATTTGATAAGATGGCTCTAAGTTGGTGAACTGAAATGAGAAATATATATATGAAAGAAAAGATTTATTAAAAATTACAAATCTGAAAATTGGCATGTGCATTTGTATTCACCTCTTTTGCTATGAAGCCCCTCAACATTTCTAGCGCAACCAATTACCTTCAGAAGTCACATAATCACTGAAATAAAGTCCACCTGTGTGCAATCTAAGTGTCACATGATCTGTCAATATAAACACGTCTTTTCTGAAAGGCCCCAGAGGCTGCAACACCACTAAGCAAAAGGCATCAGACCAAAGAGCTCTCCAAACTCCAAATCAGGGACAAAGTTGTTGAGAAGTACAAGTCAGGGTTGTGTTATAAAAAAAAATATCCAAATGTTTGATGATCCCCTGGAGCACCAACAAATCCATTGTCTTTAAATGGAAAGAACATGGTATCACAACAAACCTGCCAAGAGAAGGCCGCCCACCAAAACTCACAGAACGGGCGGCATTAAGGAGGGCATTGATCAGAGAGGCAGCACAGAGACCAAAGGTTACCCTGAAGGAGCTGCAGAGTTTCACAACAGAGACTGGTGTATCTCAGTAAGCTGTACACTCCATAGAGCTGGGCTTTATGGAGGAGTGGCCAGAAAAAAAGCCATTACTTAGTGTTAAAAATAAGAACGCACATTTCGAGTTTGCCAAAAGACATGGATGACTCCCCAAATGTATGGAGGAGGGTGCTCTGGTCAGATGAAATAAAAATTAAACTTTTTGGCCACCAAGGAAAATGCTATGTATGGCGCAAACCCACACCGCAAGAACACCATCCCCACAGTGAAACATGGTGGTGGTAGCATCATGCTGAGGGGATGTTTTTTAGCAGCAGGGACTGGGAAACTGATCCGAGTCGAGGGAAAGATGGATGGTGGTACAGGGATACGAGTGAAAACTATCCAACATGGTTTTGCCTTGAGAATTGGCAAGTGCAAGATGTGGCAAGCTCATAGTGACCCTCAGCTGTAATTGCTGCAAAAAGTGGCTCTACAAAGTACTGACTTTATAGAGGGGGGTAAATAGTTATGCACTTTAAAGTTTTCTTTTGTTTTAATTTATTTTGATATATTTGTTGTTTGCTTAACAATAAAAAAACACATCTTCAAAGTTGTAGGCATGTTCTGTAAAAGAAATGATGCAAACAGTCCATACTTTTGCAAGGCACTGTATGTCTGTTTGTTGTATATACCTAAGGGCAATGTGGATCACTTGGAAACCTTCTAGTGTCTGTTTTTGTATGATGTACGGTATTATCAAGTTGCCATTTTTCCTTGGAACCTTCTCACCAAGTTCCTGGCAATGCTGATACCAAATGTCAACAATATAAACTGTGTTATGAGAAGTTACATAGTGATGCCCAGGTGGAAGCAGAGCCGACTTCTTATAGTAACATCCTTCTTAGTAATTCCACTGAGGAACTGCTCTTCTAAGGGTGGAATATCACAATAGTATCTGGCATGTAGGCCAGTGGTGATTATGTCCACCACCCAATGGGCCAATCTCTATTTAGACAAGAGGCTCTCCCTGTGTAATCTCCCAAAAATAATCAATCGATCTGATGATTTGAATCTCAGTCTGGTTCAAATTGTACCGCAGGGTGGTATACCCAGCAAAAGTATGAATGCTCAGCAGGCTTAGTGAATGCTGTGGGATCAATCGATTTTTTATTAACAGACATGATTGCTGGAAAGAAACCCTGAATACAATCACCCAGCCTTTCTGGAGTTGTTCAGCCTCCAATGCATCTACAGCAAGACATGATTTGTAGATTTGCATATTTTTGCCCAAAGTGATCAACAGGACTCTGTATTAGTTTTTTTTACAAAACTAATACAGAGAACTCTCTTTAGAAAGACCCGATTCGCATCTAGCATGGACAAATAATGGGATTCTGAGATCGTAGTCCAGTGCAAGGGTGAGATCCCACATACTGTAAGGATCTTGGAAAAGTGTTGAGGATAGACGCCATGATTTTCTCCATGGTATTGAGACTGTTAGCTAGGCATTGAAATTAAATGAAAGGGGCCCAACTCTGACCCCTGCAGACTTATTAGCAGAGTCTGGCTATCTTCACAAGCTCGGTTAGTGACGCAGCATGTTGTACGCTAAAAGTGAACTAATAAACCAGCACTATTCACAGGTGCACAAAAGGTTTAACACATGCATGATGAAAGAAGGAAAAAGAAAATGATGGTCACATGATAACTACTTAAAGTATAAGACAGTCCCTTTTTTTTTGTTAAATGGAAGCACTTATACATGTAAACAAGACGTTATCCTCACTGCCCCTGGTGGTGAGGAGGGGTGAAATCAAACCTCTTTCTCTTCTCGTGAATCCTTTGGTATAGTTCCAATCAGATGAAGCGTTAAGTGCTTCTCTATGCCTAGAGAAATAAAGCAATATTGCACGAGGATGTGTGCCAGGAACCAGCAAGAAGGCCCACTAAAATTTTATGAAAACACAGCATGGTGTTGGAAAAGAAGTGAATTGTCTTGTGTGTGTGCTGTTTTGTCCTTTTAGTGGTATTTAGTATTCTAAATGTTGCTTGGTATCTTATGCCCTCTTCTCTTTTTAAGGCTTTTTTCCCCCCCTGCGCTTGTTTTTATATAACCATCCTAGATAATTATGCTACAATATAAATGACCTTGGCAGCTTTTTACAGTAATAAAGTAAAAGTAGTGTGCACACACACACACAGATCATAGGAAGCTCAGGGCCAGATTTGTACATCAGACGGTGCAGTGCCGCAGTGTAAATTGCAGCTTAAAACGCTGCCGCAAAATCCATTCACAGAGCATCTAAAATTAACGCTCGGTTTCCTTATGCCATGTGTGCAATGCTTAAACAAAGCCAGTTCATAATATACAAGTATATTTTTGGCACAGAATGTGGCCTAAGTGTCCCTTAAAATGGGTACCGGCAAAGCACGAGTACTGTACAAGCAGTTTTAATCTTGTCACAGGAGCGTGTGTGTATGTTTTTTTGCTTTTTAAGACATGTTTTATTAATTCTAATAATGTCTATATTTGTATTCTGGATTTATTATATTACTGGTGGTGAGCTATACAAGGCTTTCTGACTGATAAGATTCTTTATGAGTTCCTTCAATGACCTGCAGGATTTTTAAAAATGCATGAGCCTACAGTATGCATTAGCTGTCCTTCAATTACAGATGTACCGAGATTATATGTACAGTACGTAGTTTGTGTTTGTGTTTATACGCCTGTTTGTTCTCCCTAGAGCACAGTATACGTGATGAACTGGGAAAAAAAAAAAAACATTGTGTTTGTCTTTGGCTTTTATCTGGTACATTAGTGAAGATTTGTACTTGACGATTGACCTTGTTTTGATACTGATTTATGATTCTGTATTGGATTTGATGAATAACTGATGCTTAAATATATTAGTATTTTGTCCATTCCACTGATATTCAGAACTCTACTGAAGGTTTTCTAAGCGATTCAGCCTGCTGCACACAAACACCATTAAAGGTACCAGAACTTAGAATCTTGGAAACTTGGAATCATTGACTTGGAACCATTGTTGAAAAAAAAAAAAAAGGTAATAAACAGCTTGGAGAAAATAATGTCGAAGGAAGATCAATTAGCGGCAGAAGGATTACTGGCTTACGTCTGCTTCATTTTGGTCATTATAGCTTAAATTACCTGTGGGATTCTCTTGACTGGTTATGATTCTTACTCATGAGACAAGTCATCTGCTTGAATGTTTTTGGAAGCAAATAAAGGCCATTGTGTCTGATGATTAAGCCATCAGGTACTCTAGGTTATAGTCTTCCAGCCGGCGTACTCATCCTTCAAAACTATTTTCATACCAAGGGAATCTTCAATGCGGGTGTCATTGTTCGTCTCTGCAGGTGTTAGTTTTGTAGAATCAAAAAATGTACAGTATATAATTCTCGGAGATTTCCATGGTGCTGGGATCGGATGGCTTATTTCCGTGACTCTGAAAGATTTATTTCTGTTACAAAAAAAAAAAAGAAACATCAAGGTCGATAAAAATTGCAGACTTCGGGGACTCTCTTCTTCAAACTTGAAAATAGTCAAATATATCCCAATATAGGATTACAGTAAACCAAATACAAAATAATAAAACTTGCTTTATGTTAGATAATGATGCCTACTTTGATATATATAGATATATTGATATAGATATAGTACACTATATATATTACCGTTTGGGGTCACTTTCTAACTCCATGATCGTTCCTGATTTTTATTTCTTTCTACATTGTAAAGGAATGCTGAAGGCGTCTAAAAATGCATTAATCTCCTTTAAACAGTTGATATTGAGATGTTTCTGCTACTTCTGCTCTGTAAAGACTTCATAATGCCTCTAATCTGAGGTGCTGTTAATTGGCCATTTTTCAGGCTGATGACTCTAAATGAACTTCTCGTCTGGGGCAGAGGTAGGTTTTGGTCTCGCCCTCCTGGGACGGCCTTCATGAGAGCCAGTTTCATTTTGGTGCTTGACGGATTTTGCAGATGCACTTGACAATACTGTTCTTGCAAGAACTATTACAGAAAGGCTGACCTCTGTGTCTTAAAATAACAACTAACTTTTGTTTTTGTTGTTGTTACATAATTACCTGTGAACCCAAACTTTTAATAGGTAATGTATATACAGTATTATTATATATAGTTATGTTGCTATTCATGAGCATTTTTGAGCAGTTATTAGAGATTATATAGTTGATATTAACTTAAAGGTTTCTTTTTTTTTAAAGTCTAGATTTGGACGTTTGTACTGTAGTGTTATCTTTCCAATTCACTGCAGTGGATAAGAATTCAGCCGTAGGGACATTCCATGGATTTTCCCCAGCCATACCCCTACACATATATTATCACCTTTTCTTTATGAAAAATAAGAATAAGAAAATAAGAAATGCATGTAATGAGATTAAGAATTGTTTAGCACTCTGTTTGGTTAATAAATAGGTGATGTCCAGATTCACACTTATCTGCCTTTGGGCCTTTGGGCAGTTCATTTGAAGTACCTTTTTTTAAAATGAAAGTGACTGCTGTGGTCATGGGGTTGAATTACAATTTCTTTATTCTATTCTCAGTTAGGGCTCAGGCTAAATATAGCTCTCCAACACTCCATTACCCTCTCTTGTTATTATTGGATTTCTATCAGTCCCGATGGCCCTCGTACACACATTCTTGCTATGTAAACGCATGAATTATGCAAACTGATTGGTTGTGCTCTTAGGGAAAGGCCTGTTTTAGATTGGGTGATACAGCAGCTGTGTATTTGGATGAGGACTTATTGGTGTACATGAGGTTTCTCTTTTGTAGTTTAAGCAGGGCAAAGAAGCACTGTAATTTATTTATATTTTTGTGGAAGTGCTGCCATATTTGCAAACGAACCAGTCAGGCAGTTAATGAATTATGATGTACTGACTTACTCATGTACCAGAGACTCTGGACCATAACATCATGAGAAGAATAGGCTTTTAATAAGCATAGGCTTTTAGTTCATTCATTCATCTTCTATACTGCTTATCATGTACAGGGTCGTGAGGACATGGAGCCTATCCCTGGAGACTTTGGGCAGCAGGTGGGATAGACCATGGACAGGGTGCCAATCCATTGCATTACACACACACACACACACACATACACTACGGGCAATTTGGGAACGCCAGTTAGCCTTATCTGCATGTCTTTGGACTGTGGGAGGAAACCCACCATGCATTACCCGTCATATGTTTTTACTTTTCTGTTTTTCGTTTTCTTTTTTTTTTACTTTTATCCTATGTTTGAGCAGAACTTGATGTGGTCTTCTGCTATCGTAGTCCATCTACAGTACTAAATCCTTAAATACAGAGTCCTTAAAAATAATGCAGTGGGAACTTGTACAGCTTGGCAGGAATGCATTAGAACTCGGTAATGATGAAATCTCGTCTACTTTGACGTGGAGCTGCCATGGTTTTTTGGATATTTGCAGAAAAAGTGAACTGCATGGCGCAGATGGGAAAGATTTTAAGGTCTTCTGAATGAGTTGTCATTGGGATGTCACAGCGTTGTTTCTACATCATTGGAGTTCTCTCACAGTGACCTCTTCAGGCTTGTGCTCAGACCATTGTAGATCCATGCCATGTTGTAGAAGTTCATTTTATGTTCTTTTGGTGCTTCCAAAGTTTATGATGAACAGAGGTAAATAGATACTTTATTGCTCTCCAAGATAATTATATACATCCAATAGCAAGGATAGTAACACAATACACAGGTCAACTACAACAGTAGTTGTTGACCTACTGAGGTTGTTAAACCATACTTCAACTGAAGGGATTATCAGGAAAATTGAGAATAATATATAATATACAGCATAAGGGAGTGGTGGCTCAGGCAGCTAAGGCTTCAGATTGTTGGTTCGGGGGTTTGAGATGCCAGTTAGGAAAATGGAAGGGTTGTGTTAGGAAGGGCATCCGGCGTAAAACAATTCTTTGTATATCTATAATATACAGTAGATAGACGCATTGAGAACCTGACAGGGGCGTGTCTGGGACATAGTATGAACTTGATAAATGCATGTTTTTTTTATTTTGACCCCATTCCCCCTGGGTTTCTTCAATATTTTTAGGACGCAGTGAGAACTTCATGATCTTCATCAGAGTACGACGGAGTGAAAGGTTTGACATGTTTTGCATTTCAATGCTTTTCTGCTCACCGTGGCTGTAAAGAGTGATGGTTTAAGTTACCATAGATGTCCTATCAGCTCAGTCCTTGGGCTTTTTGCCCCGTTCCGTATAAGCTCTAGAGCTCTTTGTGAAATTCCGAGGAGATCAACAGTTGCTGAAATACTCGAACTACGCCATCTGGTACCAGTAAATATGCCATGGGCAAGGTCACTGGGATCACACATTTTCCTCATTCTGATGTTTGTTATCAATAGTAACTGAGGCTCTTAAGCTGTATCTGTGTGGTGTAATGCTTTTGCGCTGGTGCCATATGTCTGTTTTCTATAATTTAACCAAAGAAGTACAGATTTGTTTAATTTACATTGCACTCATTTAGCTTTTCCTGTAATAAACTGCATCGGGCATTTTGGTAGACCATTTCACATTTACATTTTATTACATTCACATGGAATAGTCAGCTTATCCAAAGTGCATTGTCCTTCCATGTTTCCAGTGTGCTTTTGAGAGCACTCCAGCTCCGAGTGCATTAGCAGCCTCTCTTCCGGTTGGCTCTACTCATAAAATGAGCATTAACATTTATTCTTAGAAATCCAGGAACACATCGGATTCTTAATGAAACCGAGTGACTCAGCTCAATTATGGTCCGAGCCAAGAGCAAAAGAGAAGCGGTAAAAAGTGAAAACTAAAATCCTGATGAAGCTTTTCTAAATTAGACCGCGTCACGACAACCGCATTCCGACTCGAACAAGACGACGTCTCCGAAAGTCTTTTGAAATTCCGAAATGCCCGATAAAACACGCTAATACTGATTAATCGCATTCTTTTTATTACTAACTCAAGCCTGTCATCTTGGTTCTGTCCTTCCAGAAGCTTTCAGAGACATTTTTTTTTATTTAACACAAGCCAAGCAAAGGGTGATTCATCCATTCTCTACTGTGTACGTATGTTATAATCCATCAGTACTCTAATAATGGCATACAGAGTTCACTGCTGCATTTTTCTATGCAGTTCATTCTTCTTTAAATATTTTCCTTTACATGCACAAAAAAGATGAAATATCGCAGATGTGAAGGGTTCTTTCAAAAGCAAAGATGGTCTTGGGCTAATTAGATTTCTTGAAAGATTTTACATCCTTGTACTGTTCATCCGTCTTTCAGACCTCTACCACGATTGGATTGCTCCACAATCCACAAATAAATCATTAGTAAACCAAACACACACATACACACAGAAATACAGTGCATGTTTTATGTTTTTAAGGCTTTTTATGATATGTTCCGTACAAAATATTTTTTTCCCACAGTGAAATTAAACGTGTTGAGCTACGTTAGCGCTAACGTAATTGATGACCTAGTTATCCTTTTATGAAAAACCACACCCAATCCCAAGTTGGTATGTTGGCTTCTAGGTTGGCTCCGCCCCCTTTTACAATGCATGGACTGTTATTAATTGGTTTAATGAGTATGCACATGATCTAGAATGTAAAGCGTCTGCTTTGGCCTTTATAGTCACCGGATTTCAACCCTGTTTACAACAACTGAGACATTCTGGACTAACTACTTCTAATTAGACACCGGACATTATATGGTCTGGAAGAGGAAAAAGCTTTTATTCCTTACTTGTGATGATCCAACACTTTACTTAGACACTTTAAGCAGACTGTTTAGTTTTTCTAGCTCAACCGCCTGTCTAATACCGTATAACTGTATAAACCAAAAGGTGATTTTTAGTTCCTGATCTTTTGAATTTCCCTCATCAGGATGGGTTTTACATGTTCACTTACAGTACAGTCAAAAGTCTGGACACACCTTCTAATTCAATGCTTTTTGTTTTTTCATTAATTTTTTTACATTCCAGAACTATACGGGATTTTTCCCAAACTATAAAATAAACACGTATGACGCTAGAAAATTGAGTAACATCATCATCAGTTGGTTATTTTATTTTAAGACACGAAGGCCAGCTGTTGTGGAATCGTTCTTGCAAGGACGGTGCTTTGTCAAGTGCGTTTGCAAAACCCGTCAAGCACCATGATGGAACTGTCTCTCAGGAAGACCTTCCCAGGAAAGCAAGACCAAAACTTACTGTACCTCTACTGCGAAGAAGAAGATCATTTAGAAATCACCAATTAACAACCAGAACCTCAGATTAGCGCCGTTATGAAGGATTTACTAGAGCATACGTAGCAGATACTGTACATCTCAAAATCAACTGTTCAAAGGAGATTATTGCATGTTTTAGACGCCTTCAGGATTGTTTATAATGCAGCAAGAGATAAAAATCAAAGTCAGAAGGTGCGTCCAAGCTTTTTCACTGATAGTGTAGAATAATCAAGATGGCTATAAATACTGTGGTCTCACATCTCCGGGTCGATTCCCATCTCGAGTGCGGAGCTCGCATGTTCTCCTCATGCTTGGTGGGTTTCCTCGTTGTGCTCCGGTTTCCTCCCACAATCCAAAAACATGCAGATTAGGTGTTTCCAAATTGCCTATAGTGTGTGTAAGTGTATGCGTGTGTGCCCTGTGATGGATTGGACCACTAGGCTCCAGAACCCTATACAGAAAAAGCAGTATAAAGAATAAGCAGAGAAAAGTGATATAAAGTGAAGGATTGAGTGTGTACTGCTACTGTGTATATATATATATATAAGGGTTGAGAGGTAAGGTTTCTGCAATCCTGAGCTGCTCTTCACCTTATCTTCTAAACGAGTGTATTCAGTTTGCATGTGAAATAAGAATTACCTCCAACAACCTCAAGTTATTTTTTTTCTCGCTTAAAATCTTGGCTAGAGTATACCATGCAGGAAGAACAGCTTAAAAATGTAAAAGCTTTGGCTGGAAGCTTTTCTTATATCCATCCTCTCATTTCCTTGCCTGGATTCATAACAGCGACTGTGTCCCGGCGGAGTCTGACACAGAAAAATTCTGAAATGAAATATTGCCCTTGATTGGTTCAACTAAGGGAGGGAAAGAAGAAGAAGAACATCATTCAGGGAGAATGGCGTGAATATCTAAGAATCTCTCTCCTTTTTCTCTCTTTCTCTGTTTGAAGACACAGCACAGTAGGATGATGCCGTGATCTGGGGCCCGTTAATTATGAAGTGTGGTTACCCATCACTTTAACTGCACCCTAACTGCAGATTAAGGCGTTATGGCTGCCATTATGCTGCCGCAGTTTATAACTCTGTTAAACAGGATTTAGCACCTGTGCTGGGACGCTCTCCCTCCCTGCTCCGCCTTGCTTATTCTCACCTTGGAAGAAAGAGAAAGAGAGAGAGAGAGAGAGATGAAAAAAATTAAATGCAGAATAACCTTAGTTTTTATGTTTAAAGAGGAAAGATGTTTTCTGTCCATTTCCTCGGGAAACACACTCACGTTTTATTAAAAGAAAGGACATGATCAATCACTACATTACGGTATTTATGCTGCCATGGTTCACCTGTCCTACTTTATACTGTGTCTCAAACGGACTAATGGACTCTACTAAAGTTTTTTCAAAAATGTCGTAAAACAAAAGAAACAAAATAAAACTCGATGAGCGAATCAGATGAATTTTTTCCCCCACAATTGTTAGCATGAACAGAGATCAGTCAAGCGAAGAACGAGACAATGAGGCTTGAATTATAAAGCAGTGCCTGATGAATAGGATGGTGAGAGCTATCATGTCCTATTATGAACTTACTTAGGTCATAAATGGAGAGGTAAACTCAGGGTCCTTACAATAAATACTTAACCCTTTAATATTCTGCTCAACTTTTTGGTAAAGCATGTTTTGATTCACAAGTTGACTTTAACCTGATTGAGTCATCCCTACCATTTGGTTGATGTATGCTATGGCTAAATATATATATATATATTAGATGTTACTGTCTTTAAATAGCACGCCATTTTTATTGCTTTGTAGCATACCATAAGAAATAAAGTGGATCTTTATGTCCAAAAATATCATTTATGATGCAAAAAGTTTATTTGTTTGTTCTTTGTTTTGTTTTGCTTGTATGTGTAAATATGGATACTTTTACCATAAAGCAACATCTCAACCATTTGGAAGAGGCCTCTGTTGGGGTCAGTAAAAAAAAAAAAAAGAAAGAAGAAAAAAAAAAGCACTGTTTTCATTGCCTTATAGGAATAAAAATTGGAAAAAGATTTTTTATCCATTGTCTTTTTTTTATTAATGATGATGTTACACTTTTCTCTCTACACATACTTTATTTGAAACATTGCATGTGATGAAGATGAAGAAAACATGTTCCGTTCAGAACTATACAATAAAAAATGACAATGCAAAAGGAATTGCCAAATGACAAATTTCACAAATACTAACCCCATTTAAATTTTTTATTTTTTTACAGATTTCATCAAGTGACATCAGTCCTACTGTAGTCACGCCATCTGACTGATGTATTGCATAAGCGAAAGCATGAAGCCCAGCCCCACCTCTGGGCTTACTGAGCACATTCTAAACCATTTAACCCAATGGATTTGCTGAGGCAGGGACTTTGGTGCATCAGGTCTGCTGAGATCCGACACCACCTTCCTCACCCCTCTTCCTCGGCCCATTCAACTTTTGTGGAATGAAGGCAGCCAGCAGGTCTTGCAGCACTTCTTCCGTAATCCAAATGAGGCGTTACAGGACAGGGGTGTATCCCTTGCTGTTCCCCACTGTGATCAACTCGCTTCCTTTGCCGTCTCCGACGCAAAGTTTTAACCCCCCCAGCAGCGCGGGAACGCCGTCACCTGTGGGTGAGTCTCTTAAATCTGTCTGCTCATTTTAGCCAACGCGGTCAATCTCACACGGTATGAAATGAATGGACGGAAGCAATTATATTGGGTTCTGCAATAAAATGATGTGCATGCTAGCCACTTGACCTGACCTTAAATATCTGATAATATGTGCTAAATTTAATGATCAGGGTATAGGAGAGACAGGAGTGTCTTCTCTAGCAAATGCAATTGGATGGCATATTGCCGCAGTGATACACCAACAGTTTTTACCACTTTGGTCTCTTTCTCAGTTCTGGTTTAGAGCTTGGATTACCCGAACCCGATCTTACAACAAGTGCACTAATCTCTCATGTGGTAGGGAAGCTACGAACCGCCAGACTCGCTAAATTTAGGAGGAAATCTTCCCTCTTGCTGATTAGCACCGAAACCCAGCTTTAGACTTTTATACAGCAGGCACCCGCTGAGAGTTTTGAAATAAAACAGAATGAGAACGAGTGAGAGAGGAAATACACGTCTAGCCAGGCAGATTTTAAAAAATAAATATATATATATATATCTAGTGATGACTCAGTCAGTTTTTGTTTTGCCCCATGATATTCTAAGCCATGTGCTCCTCCTGAAACACATTTTCCCTTATCGCAGTGGAAGTGTCCAAATCCTGCTTTCAGAATGGAAACACTTTCTTTCTGAAAGGAGGAGGGAAAAGTAGGACGGAGAGAGAGAGACTCAGAAACCATATGCCAGTCCTCTGTGTGTAAATTAAACTATTTGTGCTGCAATTTTTTTGCAGTTTGGTTAACAGAGGATTTTTTTTTTCCCTTTTTAATCCAGGTACAGTGTATCAGATTTATGATAATATCCTTTTCCATCATTATCAAAAAGAAAAGAAAAAAAAAAACCTCCAGCTCCATATAAGCAGTGAATAAACATCATAACTAAATCTTGTTGCTGAATCGCAGCTTCAGGCTCCCTGGTTTGATCCCGAGCTCAGGTTATTGTCTATGCAGAGATTATCATGCTCTCCCGGTGTCCCAGGAGGTTTTCTCCCATTTTCCTCCCACCTCATAGAAGGATTTGCTGTGCTAAATTGCCCCAAGGTGTGAACGAGTGTGTGAATGCGTGTATCCACGTTGCCCTATGATTGACTGCCCTCCCATCCAGGGTGTAATCCAACCTTATACACTCAATGATCCTGGGATATGCTCCGGATCCAGCACATCCCCGGCTAGGATCAAGCAATTACTGATGATGAAGGAGTGAATGATTTAAAGCTCATGCACTCCAGAAATAACACAGTAAATTAGCTTCAATCGAAACAGCAGTGTTAGTCATTTTTAGTTTTTAGTTTTCTTCTAATTTGGCTTAATTTGTATTCTGATTTAACTTATAATAATGATTACCTGGCATTGACCCTATGTAAAATAACATTTTTGTTACACGTTGATCATTATATACTTGGTGACATCATCAAAGAATACATCAAAGCATACATCAAAGATGCCGCATACATCAAACAAAACATACATCAAAGCACGCAACAAAAAAAAATCTATGCAAGAAAAAAAAATGTAGATAACGAAACCGTTCGATGTGTTTATACGAAAGGTGGAATAAGAGAAGAAGAGGTTGCTGTTGATGCTAAACGAAGCAGAAGCATGAAACCACAGCAACATTAGACAAGATGGAAACAAGCAGTCATCTCATTTTCCCCCCAGTTTGCTCTTGCTAATTCCCACCTGCTAGCTAAAGCTGAGTTTGTGAAAGTTATAATGACGTTATTTCCAACATTTAGACGTTTAACATGTAACATGGGAAAAAATGTGGGTGTCTCTATGAAAACATGTCCTACTTTTTGCTCAGACTTTGAGTTTCTCAGTGTGACTTCAGTCAGACTTTTACAATTACAGGCTTAATGTGTTGTATAATAAACTATAAATATGCATGCAATTTTTTTTTACATTTTTGGACTGAAAATGCATTACAGCAATAAAAGTGCTTTGTTTTATATTAGATAGCGTTAGCAACAGGTCATGCAATTTCAGCAAGGAATAGAAACGGTTAAGGAGCGTCTCGAAAGTGCATGATCTGGGCAAATGTGTAAGATTCTACAAAGATTAAAATTATCCAACGTATTGGAGCAATACATATTTACATACATATTTATTCATTTTTATAGAATAAATATTAATAATAATTATGAATGATATAGATTTGTAAATGAGTGTTTACACATATAAACTTATTGTTCTTAATAAAACTCAGGAGCAGTTTAATGAACTAAAGCAAGCTGCTAGGAAAAAGGGTTTATTGCTATATATATTTTTTCTGTTAATTAAAATAAAACTAAACTAACTTTATGATTTAAACAATTTTTGACTAATTTTATTTTATTATTATTATTTTTTTTTACAAAAACACAGCTTGGTTTTTAAAAAGAACCTGACAACAATGAGTTCTACACTGTACAATATTTCCATTTATTCTTAAATAAATCTGTTAATAGCTGTCCTCTCTAGCGCACAGTTAAGTAGCTTTAAATATAAAAAGATTAAATTAATTAAATTATCGATGGCCAAATGAAGTCTATGCCTGAAGCATTGGAACCTAGTCCAGTGATTAAGCGCCATCGTTTTGACGATGTTCGTGCCGTTGTGACCATGCTCACAGAGGTCCCATGCAGCCAGGGCCTCTCTCAAACCCGCGGCTATGTTCTCTCCGGTGTGACGATGTTTGCAGGCAACGGCTTTTCAGTTCAGAAAGTTATTTCAAGTTGAACCTTGCACTTATATTGCGACTTGAGAGAAGTAGTTTCGTGAGGGCAACTGGTATCTCCTGTCCAGTGTGCGAATCATTTTCTGAAATCCCTCCTTGTTTAAAGTGTATGCCCATCATCATCTCTTTTGCCAAGCAGTGCGTAATGTAGTCTGTGATTTCTTTATATCTTTGCGACGTCTTTTCATATGGCGCGAGACTTGCAAACACATCTGTAATAATGTGTTGTTTTGTTCTGCTCACACTGGGCTGTGCTTTGTTTTGTTCGGTCTCTTTACTACTTTTACCGCCATGCATTCATCATACTTTTCTTTGTGTTGCTTCAGGTGCTGATTTGAATTTGTCGTGTTGCCACGTGATTTTGCAAGGTACCTCTTCCGCTCAGTGTCCGATATCCTGAAACCAAATAATCGCCAAATAACAGATGTAGCATTTATTCAGGGCACAAGTTCAGTTTCGGTCTGTTCTGTATCCATTTTCTCCCGTCTCCACACTGCGCTGCGGAAAGTCACATGACCACAAGCGCACGCGCTACACGAATCAGCGATTTTTTATTTTTGGCATAAAAAACGGCTCGTACAGCTCTTAGAATGAATGTCTTGTTACGTCCAAGAATGCTTTTGTTTATTTAATATAATCGCATAATAATTTTTTTTTTTTTTCGCAAATAATTTTTGTGGTTATTACTTGGTTCATCAAAAGCATCATAACTCTTTTCTATTACATGATCATTTTCAACCGGGAAGGAGGGTGAGGAGTACATGTGCTAGAAGCGAACCTACAGTAAAACATGTCTCTGAAGTTCTGCGTCACATAGAACCATGACACACTCGGAGGAAAGCGATATCTCCCAGACACATTTGATTATCTGCGCTGTGATTGTAAGAAGGAAAAAAGTGAAAACCTTCCTTCCCATTCGGAGAGCATGCACAGTTTTGCTGTCTTGACGCCTGGCAGTGGATGGCTGTGGGATGGCATCATGGGATTTGAACTGGCAGGCTTACAAAGACTCCGATGTTCACTCTGATCTGGAGAGTCACCCTTTGGAGTGTGCAGGTCAGTTAAGGGGAAGTAATAATGTGGCCTACAATCAGTGGTCATTTTGACAGACTCTCTTATCCAGACTGACTTACAGAAGCGCTTTGTGGTCAATCGTTATGCTAATACTGTACAAGTAGATCTGGGACTATGAATACTTAAAGCTAAAGCCCTCTCAAGATGGCATTTGTACAGCAACTAACAACACCACAAGTCAAGTTTCTTTTGAAATGATTGTTCTTTTAAGCACTCGATGAAGACCTCTTCACTGCAACACAGGGGGGTCAAAACTTTAAAGTATTTTTCCCACTGAGTCGGGAGGATGTCAGGACAGAGAGGAGTCGTGCTGCATGTCTTTCTCATACCTTGAGGGATTGTGGGTCAAGTTAAGCCATGCTTTTTGGGTTATTTGACTTTTATTTAACAGTCAGGCCAGTGAAGCACACCCTGAACTTAACACAAAGCGATAGAGAGACAGGAGAGACTTTTCACTGTCACATTTTTATCCCACCTCAGGGATAGGCAGGGATTAAAGTATTTCCTAATTTAACACCAGGCATGTGAAGCCGGACTCTTGGCGCTCAGTCTGATTTTCAGCGTTCCTCCAGGTGAATCCCAATAGCCTTCGTGGGTTGTCCCCAGAGAAGCCCAGGCTACTGCAACCTGCCCAGTTATTCTGTGTAACGAGAAAAGTTGTGGCTGTCAAAGTTAAATATGCACGCACAGACATTTTTGCTGGCGCGTTGTGCAGTATACAGTACGTAGGCATATTCTCGTATAGGAAGTTGACGCAACCCTCCCACGTCACTGTTAAATCATATATCTATAGGAGAAGACGAGACGCTAAATAATAGATATGGGAGATTCAGTTACATATCACGATTGATTTGTGTGGCAATTCATAGACTGGCACCCTGACTCCAAAATGTTTTTTTCTTTCTTTCTTATTTAAATGTATTTTTTCTGTATTTAGATATGTTTGTAGCATGCATTAGAAAAAGTCCCTGGCGTACAGTACACTACAGTAGGTTATGGGAAAATATTCGTTTAATAAAATTCACTTTTATCCTCACTCATATATTTTTTTAATTAAATCTGGTACAGTATCGTGATGTGATATTCTTTTCTCCGGAAAAGCTACTTAAAATTTTAGCTATTTATCGCCATCTTTAAAAACGTGCTCCGTTAGAAAAACATGTTTTCGATGGTTAACATTTTCGCACAAAAATGCACGGCCAACGTTACGCAAAGACTTCCTCGGATACGTACAACAGACTGGTGCCGCCAAACAAGAGCGCGTCAACGTACTACTACTACTCTACATGGCCACTGCGAAGAGACTTTCTGTCTGCGCTGTATTGTAATGTTGCCATTCCTCCATAATCCTGCAGGTGGCGTGGTCTAAACTCTTCGCAAAGCTCAACATCCTTTGTGAAAGAAGCTAATTATTTTATAATTTCATATAGAATCTGAAAATAAGATAAATATTGAATCAGGATATTTATAAAATCGTGATACGGAATCGCAATACGAATCAAATCAACATCTAAACAACATGATAATATTGTATCGCGTGGTTCCTGGTGACCTCCTTACTTAATAAATAATGCATTATTTAAAAAAGAAATTAAAATTCAGTGTATTTATGCAAACCCAGCAGGAAACCTGCCGTTGTATGACATTTTCAGTACAAAGCGTATGCGTACTACTCGTATTTCAAGACCCCTTTAAAATTGATTAATGAATGTTAATAAAAAAAATGTTGGATGTGGCATATGGGTGTGAACAAATTACAGAAGTAGCTCACGTGTATGGTATAAAAAATAGACCCTGCAGTGCACCAGATACCAATGGTTACAATTATATACAATATTTTTTTGTGTGTAGGCGAATTTATTAGATGTCTAAAGTTGAGTATATTGTACAGTCTGTGTGTGTGTGTGTGTGTGTGTGTGTGTGTGTGTGTGTTTGTGGGAGAAGGGGGGGTGTTGCAAGAGAAATGAGTCAGCCAAACTGATTTCAATGAATCAGTCCAGGAGCTTGATGATGGAAAATGTCTGTCCTGTAAAGCTGTCCTGACGGGGAATATTAATTATTAATTAAACATAAAACGTTAAATCATTATTCATTAAACATTAATCGAGATCAGCTCACCCCACTGCTTTATTCTATTATATAGATAGATTATACACATTGTACTGTATATTCGTGTCAAAGGTGTATAAGACTCATATTGTCGGACTTACGAACAAATCCGATTACGAACAGTCCCCCGAAACTGAACTTGTACGTAAGTCGGGGACTACCTGTAGTTGTATTGACATTACAACGTAGTCCATGCAAAAAGGTAGCAACTTTAGATCATAACACTGCCTCCAGAGGCTTCTACAATGGCGAGTTGGCATTATGGGTGTGACATAACAATTAAACATAGCTGTGATTTATACCATGTTTTTTTTACTATGCATCTTTACTAAGTGTTTAAAAGATCTCTATTCCACTAAGTTGAAGGATCATCACTGTAATTCCAGACATCGATAATATGTTGGAAAGTCCTTAACCCAATTTCAGTCGTTTCAAATCTCCTTGGTTGTTTTCTTTGCTTGATGCAGCACAATAATTTGACCCTTCTGAAATGGTGACTTTTTTATCCAGAAGGCAGTGTACAGTATGTATACAACAAGCATATTTCTTCTTCCTTACATGACAGCTCATGTACCCTCAATTATTACCATATAAAAGACAATGCATGAACGAATTTTGTGATTTTCATACACGGGTAACAGAATACAGAAAAGTCTCAAAAATTAAAATATGTTCCCTGCTTGGGTTTGGAACGCGTCCCTTTTTTTCTGTGGCTGCCAGGTGAGTTTAGGGAGAGGGGAGCTGAGGCAGGTACGTCTAAATCAGGTGGATGTCAGACAAACCTGTCAACATGTCAAAACCAAGCTTCCTCCAGGCTCCCTCACTCACCGTTGGCTATTTTTCATCTCTCCGTAATGTCCATCAAGGGAAGACGAAGGGGGTGGGCTGGTCTGCATGTACCTGCGGATTATGACCCCCAGATGACCTCTGATTGACCAAGCCGAATCTTCTCGCTGAAGACCACTGAGCTGTCAGAATCCTGCAGACTCTCACTGCCTGACTGCTGGAAACTCACCGCTGCTTATTGATACTTCCCTGCTAAGAAAATGTGTGTGCGTGCGTGTATATGAAAAAGAGAGTTTTAAAGAGTATAAATGGGTCCAAGTAGCTAAAAGGTACAGATTACCTGCTGCATGCATACATTTTTTAAAATCGTGAGACTTGATGTTGCATTATTAAATATAAATTATAATACGCAGTATTACCAAAGATACTTCAGTTGTTCTAGTAAGAAATTTGTACGCCATGATCATAAACACACATGCAAACTTGAGTGTTTGGTTACATTTCCAGTCTTGCATTGTTTAATCAGCAGAATTTGTTTTCAGGAATTCTTTTGGCAAAACAGTTGCAATACGATTACTGAAGAACAGTCACTACCCTCGGCCACACAAAAATGCTTTACGCGCACAAACGTAGTCACAATGTTATAGTAAACAGTACACAGGCGGACATGGATGCTGACTATACGAGTGACACTTTCACAGAGACTGGGCATGGGAGACGATTACCCACAATCCCACAGCAAGAGAGAGAAAGAAGAACCATTGGCTCAGTTGTGATCACGTGATGCTCGGCAGACAAAGTAGATGCATACTACTTGTATTTCAAGACCTTGTTAAATTTCTTTCTTTTATGTTGCTTGTCTTGCAAAATACTCACAGACCAAGTTACTCACAAATTCAGTGATCATCACCAGTTCTTTTAACAATGCTTAGTAGCAGATATTACAATTAAAATTAAAACATATGCATCTGTATTTTTAGGCCTATATCTGAGTATAATAACAGCTGAGAGGTAGACTGTATGTTGGAAATCCCAGTATCTTTGTTTTAGATGGATCGATAGATGGGTGGATGAAGGGTTAAATAGACGGATAGAGAGATAGATGGATGTTTCAATGGATGGATGATTTAGATTGATTGAGAAATGGATGGATAAATTGGTAGATGAATTGATGCATGGAAGCTTAAATAGATGTATGGTTGGATGGAATGATGAATGAATGAATACATTGATAAGTTGATGCATGGAATGATGGATTGATGGATACATGCATTATGTATGGATGTTGGATTAAACTGATAGATGTCTTGATGGACTTGATGCATGGAAGGATGGATTGATGGATGCATTTGGGATGGATGCTTGGCTGGATTGATGGATAAATGTATACATAATTTGATGCATGGAAGAATCGATTGATGAATACATGGATGGCAAATCTATGGATGATAGATAGATGATTGACTGGATCCAAGGAAGGTCAGATGGATGGATGGAATTTATCCCCCAGAAGTAAATTTGTGTAATCTGGAATGCGGTTTTATTTACTCTGTATGTGAGTGTTTGTGTTTGTGCTTGTATTATAGCACTGCGTAATTAGCTTGAGTGTGAGTTATACAGCAGAATCAGAACTCATAATCTGCCTCCATCCATAGGAAGCTCTGTTTTTCATTTGCCATTAATAGAGTTCGTCTGGAGCTAAAGTGAAAGACGCAAGCAGAGGAACTTTACTCTCTCCATCTTCATTCTGTCCACATACTCACTAACACTCATTTCCTGGTGTGTGTGTGTGTGCGCGCGCTTTTTTGGGTGTACTTTACTTTTACCTTTAATTTCATACGTACTGTATAATCATGTTTATGTACAGAGCGATCAGAAAAGCTGTGAATGTGGAAAGTCAAACAGACTACGTATCATCTGCTATACAGTACATCCCCCTATATAGTATACTGTATATACCTAAGGACTTCGGTAAAATCCTTCGTGGTATTTTCTTCTTTTCTTTGCTGCTCTTTCATGGGCATCTCGTGACCAGCTTCATGCTCGCTGTATCTTAGCATGTACCATGCATTGCTCTGCATTATGTATTGCTGTATTGGAGATTTCATCACAAGCAAAGTCACCTGTGACTTCTCCTTCTCAGAACATGAATAATGAATTTCGATCTCGTTAGAATTTGCACGAGGTGCCTGAATTAAAAATCGATGCACGCTCTTTTCACTGCAAATGAACGTGAGTGGGGCACCGCTTTCTCAGGATGGAGACGTCAGTGTGGAAGCAGACTCTCAAACAGAGACACAGCCATCAGTCAATTCTTCAGTGCTCTCTAGTCATTGAACTCCAGTCATTACTGCACCACTTCACTCCATTCCCTTAAAATTGTTGCATATTTAGTTCTTTTCTTTTTTTCTTTTTGAGATGGAGGGCTTTCCACCACACTCCAGAAGAAGAATAGCCAAGATACCCCTTGCTTGCAGACAGAGTTCCGCTTTTATGGGACGATAATCCAAAATAGGACAGTGTCAAGTGGTCTGACATGGAAAAAAAAGTATTAGCACCCCAAAGTTGATTAGTTTTTCCATAACAGTACTTTTATTTCTCTTAAATTCCCCTTTTATTCCACTTATACTACAGAAATCTAACAACCGATACCATTTTATTTATTACAAAATAGCATGTAATGTATAAAAACTCCAACCAAAATAAATAAATTCGTTAAATAATAATAAAAAATAAAATGTGTTCATGTATGCAATGTGTTCAGTTCACAATGTGAACATGATCCCTCATGCTCCCAATCCCAGTTTCAGCTTCAGTCCAGGAATATGGGTGTGTACGACTGTAATAATCTGGTCATTATGTACATTCAGGTCGTCAGCTGATTTAATATTATTGCCGAATATCGTCGCTGAGTCTAGACCTGAACAACTGAAGCAACCCAGATCATACCACTGCCTCCAGAGGCTTGTATAGTGGGCACTATGCATGATGGGTGCATCACTGAATGCGCTTCCCTCATAACCCTGATGCACTCATCCATCTATCCATCTATTATAGCTATTTGTAGCTCAACTACGGACAATTGAGGCCAATGATGACCATTGTATTTATTCCCATCTTGTACAACCGTGGTAGGACCTCCGGTCAACATTATGGTCCATTTGGGAATACCAGTTAGCCTAATTTGCATGTCTTTGGGCTGTCGGAAGAAACCGGAGAACCCTGATGCACCCATCACTCTGGAATAGGGTTCCATTGCTCCAAAGTCCAATCTTGAAGCTTATTTCCCTTATTGGTCTCCCTATTTCTACTGTCCATTTTTTATGATATGAACTCTACCAAGTGTTTAAGTGATCTTTATTTATGTTTTCTTCTGACTCCCTTTGTTCTTTGAAGTTGAACGTTCAGCACTATCCTCTCACTTCAGATTTTAATAGGTCATTAGTCAGTTCTTAACACCATTTCTAGTCATTCCCAGCATTCTGCTTAGTGCTTTTCTTTGCTTGGTGCAGGGCAATAAATTGATAAGACATTGACCAAGTAGTATAGATTAAAAACCAGACTAAAGTCACTTTAGACTGGTACGGTGAACATAGCCTTAGTGTCAGCTAGATGCACTGGCCAAAAAAAGAAGAATAGTGCATAGTGTACTGTATTGGTACCTGTATTCTTATCCATTTAAGAATACAGTACAGGTATTGTATCCTCCGCTCCCTGCACTGGCTTCCTGTAGCTGCCTGCATCAAATTCAAAACACTGATGCTTGCCTACAAAGCTAAAAATGGCCCAGCACCCACTTACCTCTCTGCGCTAATTACACCATGCACTGCACCACGTTCCCTCCGATCCTCCAGCACTGCTCGCCTCATCCCACCATCTCTCAGGGATGTGGGCCAGGGGTAGCTCAGTGGTTAAGGCATTGGGGTATACGGTTCGGAAGATCCCAGGTTCAAACCCCACAACAACCAAGTTGCCACTGTTGGGCCCTTGAGCAAGGCCCTTAACCCTCAACTGCTCAGATGTGTAATGAGATAAAAATGTGAGTCGCTCTGGATAAGAGCGTCTGCCAAATGCCTAAATGTAATGTAAATCGAGGGCGGCATTCATCCAGGCTCTTTTCTGTTCTGGCACCTAGATGGTGGAATGAACTTCCTCTAGATGTCCGTACAGCAGAGACTTTGACTATCTTTAAACGACGACTCAAGACGCATCTGTTTCTCCAGTACTTGGACTTACCCCCCAAAAAACAAAAAATCTTCTCAGTTGTGTTGGACTAATGGCATTTAATTATTAACCTAGTGAACCCAGTGTAAGTATGTATCCAATGATGTAAACATTAAAGCACTTTTTGTAAGTCGCTCTGGATAAGAGCGTCTGCCAAATGCCTAAATGTAAATGTAAGTATTGTACTCTTAACTATGGTCATCTGCCTATGCAAAATGTAACATCAAGGTACAATATCTTGCATCAAGTCATAAATACAATATCTTATGTGAAATGTACGTACTAACTTTATTATAGGATTGCAATAAACCAAATGTAAGATTATTAACACTATTTCTAAACATATTTTGCTATTTTTAAGCAATATCCAAGTTCTGTTGGAAGTTTGTTTTCTAATTTTATTAATTAATTTCTAGGAATAATATAAGGCTATATACTGTAATATAGGCTTAATAATCATTTATTTTGTTTATTGTAATTATATCATAAGAAACAGTACATTGATTTGATTAGATTTAGGAAACAGTCACTTGCTAAGAAATTTTTTTTTTCAATAAAGTAGCTTTCTTTATATATACAGCTTTGGAAAAAAAAATAGACCACTGCAAAATAATCAGTTTCTTATGGTTTTTTTCTGTTCTGTTGAATTTTTTGTGAACTGCTGACAATATTTCTCCTTAATTCAAAATCTAGCTATTGTTATTTAGATGGCAGAGCTTTAATAACTTTGATAAAACAAAATGGCAATAATTTGTAAACAAATTGTTTTAATGCTTTGGATAAATAACATTAAGAAATCAGTATTTGGTGGAATAATCCCGATTTGCAATTCCAGCTTTCATGCGTTTCGGCTCTCCACCAGTTGTTCACATTGCTGAGGGGGAAACTTAGGGGGAAAATAGGCATCTTGATCTAACAGACACAGTAGAGAACAGATGGATGAATTTATCATTAGTAACTTTAATAATGTTTTCATGTATTTTGTGCATATAAAGATGGCACATGCTTAAAAACTGTCTGTTTGTATATTTTTCATATTTTTCAAAATTCTGTTTTTTTTCTTTTTTTATTATGTCATTGCCAGTGAATTGCTGTATATTATAATTCAGACTGTCAGTTAAAAATCTGTTTTATTAAACACACAAGCCTAGCTTTGTGCCAAAAAAAAAAATGCATCCTGAGCGACAGAATTCACTGTGCCACTGCTACATTCCTCCACTTCCTAATTGACACATTTATATTATTTCCTTGTCAATCTGACAGCGGTGACATCTAATTTATTCCCCAGAGCCTGTTCCAAAGCCAGCCATGCTTATTAATGCCTATAGACTCAGCGCTATAAGTAACGTCATTCTCTACTCTCTCGGTGGCAGCCGCAAAATAAATCAAGAAAACGGCATCTTCGTTGCGTTCATTAATAGCCACAACATGTGTCCATTCCCAGCCCCTTATTTTCCTCTGAATGGACTTTGATTGAAAGCCAGTCTTATTTAAAAGGCTGCATTCTTATTCTTACGCTGTAGAAGCTTTTCTGGCTGTCCAAGCCCAAAATTTATTGGCCTTTAAAGAGGAGACGTGGATGTGTCTCCTATCACCCTCTAGTCCCTAACATCGTGAATTACTACCTATGGACACTAAAAGTGCTTAGCTTGAGTAGGTCATAAAGAGGAGTAAATTTACTGCAACACTGGGACACTTAACCTTTCAGGAAAAACCGTGACGTCATGCGTAAACAATCGACACTCCTCCAGAACTAGGTTCTGACTGGCTTATTACACAGGCGTGAGCGAACATCTGGAGAATGACCAACAGGTCCCAGTGTATTATACAGAGCGGGATTTTAAAATACCTACCAAAAAGTATTTTACATTTAATGTCATATAACTGTGCATCATATGACTGGGGACTGAATTATTGTGTGATATTCACTGGAAACTTACAAATAATTCTTTTAAATATGAAATTATAAGCATGATAAAATAATTCTGGTTTTAGTTGAGTATTGAACAGTCAAATTGATGATGAAGTCGTGGATCGAGTGCTACTGTATAGAACTGTTCATGCAGCAATGTTACATTACATTTGATAGCCTTTATTTCAGTCCATATACAGTACTGTGCAAAAGTCTTAGGCACCATATTATATGCTGTACCAATTTTGTTATACATGTTTATCATGTCTGCATAATTACGTACAAAATCATTCAGTATTTCCATATATAACTTAAAAATGAATAAATAAATAACATTA
Organism: Clarias gariepinus; assembly: GCF_024256425.1. Classification (NCBI taxonomy): domain Eukaryota; kingdom Metazoa; phylum Chordata; class Actinopteri; order Siluriformes; family Clariidae; genus Clarias; species Clarias gariepinus. The sequence continues at coordinate 13,465,267 of NC_071127.1, read as the reverse complement.
CAGGAGAGTATAAAAAATAAATATATAGTACAAAACAGACCTGGGATTTGCATGAGAATATAAAGGAGCGAGTGTGACAAGATACTAGAAGAACTCATATTCTCCAGCAAGCTCAGTAAAACCTACCAGCTGTTTGTACTGTACGTTGCTTTTTTTTTTTTTTTAGGTTTAAATGCAGTGTTTGTTTGTTTAGCAAAACATTATGCCCAGGTTTCCCTTGTGCCACCGAGGCATGTTTGGGCCCTTAGGGCATGGCTGCACAAGCCCTAGTGTGGTGTGCTGTGGTGTCTGGGACCAGAATACTGCCAGCGTATCTCTTAGATGCTGTAGGTTTCAGGGTGGGGCCTTTGTGGACCAGCCTTGTTTGTCTGGTGCATCCCATTGGTACTCAATCAGAGTGGGATTTGTGGAGTTTGGAGGCCGGGTCAGCCAGCCTTTGGCTCTTTGCCTGGTGCACTGGGTGTTCTGGTGCCTTCCTATCATGGCCAGCATTGACTTTTTTTTAGCAATTTGTTCTGCATTGGCTTTTTTTGTGGAATGGATTTTCACCCCCATGGGCATGAGTGAGCCTATTGGCATAAAATTGATAATTAATGTAAATGTGTTTTTGCTTTTTTCATTGCTGTTTACGATTTCTCAGGATCCGTGACATAAAGTGATCGTTCATTTGCCATAAAGAGTGCTGTGTTTTTTGATTTTGCACACCAAATCAGCCAAAAAAATCTTCTTTTTTCTTTTATTATTATTTTTCTTTCTTTTTTTTTTCTTTCTGTTTTTTTGCAGTTATTGAAATGCAGTTATTTGTGCATGAGACGCCCTGATCTCTGGCTTCAGGTTCGGAAAATCCCTTTTAAAGTACAACGTTTCTCATGTTTTTTTTTTTTTTCTGAAAGGAATTTACAAAAGGGTAAAGCAATGCGGGAAGCGCGGGAGAAAAGATGATAGAAGCAACCTGCATGTTTTCAAGAGCCGGATAATCGTAAGAGCTGTCAACACCGCTCTTTTGTTCATGAAAAAATACCCCACACACACATAAACATGCCTCAGGCTAATTAATAGTCTGTCCCATTACAGTACATACATAAATCTCCTTAAAATTCTAAAAAAAAAAAAAAAAAAAGATATATATTTTGTTTATCAGTTTAGAATTAGGACTAGGTTATTATTCGCACCATCTCCAGTGGAAGAACAGTGACTAATAAAGAGAGAGAACAAGATGAAAGCGTTCTAATTTAATCTGTGTTTCAGCTCTAGCATGCTAAGTCTTAGCGGGCTGTTTTGAAGTCTTTTCTGTTCTGATCTGTCTCTCTCAAAGGAGTGGAATCAGTAAGAGAGAAGACCGGCCCTGCTAAGCCCCACACAAAAGCACTTTAATGCTATTGTGCGTCTGTGTATCTGTGTGTCTCTGTATTCACTGATAAAAGCTGGAATTTCAAGAAAGTGTTCACACGCTGCTTAATGGCCTCGACTATATGGAAAGAAATACAGTAAAGTACGGGACGCTCGGAAACTCTGTACGTACACGTGCACGCATCCTCCTGCAAATCTGGCTAAATATGCCTTTGCAAAAAAAAAAAAAAAAATGATAGTGCCTTCAAAATGATCATGAGGCTGTTTTGATTTCTCGAGCAGGCATACTGTATGAAATGCAATTTGCTTTGCACAAAAGTTCCCACTGTCTCCGTTGTTATTCGTCTCACACATACATAAACAGCGACACACACACATTTTAGTGTACTTTGTACTGCTTTGCTGAAGGCAGCGTAAATGCAGCCCAGGTTTTTAAAAAATGAAAAATTTTTGGCAACTATTTTGTGTGACTAAATTACGCCTGTGGCAGAAGTTTGACCTACAAGCAGCTTCTTGTGGGCCCCTGACTATCACTGTATACTGTACACTGGATAATGCCTCTCAGGATGAAGAAGAATGTGGATATGTAGTACAGTATGTGTACCATACACATGCAGGGTCTCTGAGCAAGTTTGTGTTGAGGAAATTCTAGCAATAAACTGAGATTTATGAATAATAAGTGATGAAATACAAGAAAGGTTGTTTATGGCTTGGTTTTGGACACATACAGTAGGGACTGGTGGTTAACAGGGGGGTCCACAGATACAGAGAGTACTGTGAAGGACAAGCAAAACTGTAACAAAGGAGAGATTTAAAAAGAAAGCAGTTGAAGGTTGAGGGCCTTACTCAAGGGCCCAGCAGTTTGAGATTGGTAGAGTTGGGGTTTGAACCCAAGACCTTCCTATTAGAAGTCCAACCAGTCCCCACACTTTTACAGTTCAGTACATTCTATCTATTAAACCAGGTAAGTATGTGGTCAGTAATCATTTTGAATGCAAACAAAGTAAGTATTAACAGACAAACTATTCTGTATATAACATGTACAGTCCATTTTCATAGATAGTGCTTGAGTACACATAACTGTTTTTTTTTGTTTCTCGATACATATGTAGCTCTAGTCGTATAATCCTCAGATACCCACCAGGGTCAGTGTGAAAGACCTGGATGCATCCTTGTTCACGTGAGCACGCATGCCGAGATCTTCCAAGTCATGTAGTGAAGCATGACACTGCCCTCATTCTGCCATCTGTCCTTGGAACTGCTGCCAGTTCGGAATTACAAGGAACCCTGGCAGCTATCTGGGGTTCATACCACCACGGTTACAAACAAACATAACTACCATTGTATTTTACCTCTCCTAATAGCAGGCTGCCTTGTTAACATGCCGATGACTTCATGAGAAACTAAACTCAACTTAGGACTACCCTGAGAAGTCCTTAGTGATGACTGCTGTGGTCATATCACTGGAACTTTGTACTTTGCCTGGAGGATATAAAGGGGTGCTTGGAATTGTAAACCAACACCAGTTTGGCAAGAAGGTTTCAGGCACAGATTCCAGTCCCCCTGGAGTGGCACGCGTCTAAATAATGGCTATTGAGAGGAGACACTTCTCACAAAGTGGAACATCACTGTAGGGGCTGGGCATCCAGCTCATCTATAGGTCAATGTGATGATGCCTGCAACCCATGGCCAGCCTCCAGTTCTACAGTTCTGCCACTACGGTAGATGAACAGTTGCTCTAAAGATTGGACTGGCTGCTAAGACTTAATATAGATGGGTGATTTGACCTTGGGCAGGAATCCCAGATTCAACCAGGTTTATCATAAAAAATTATCTGGCCACCAGAACGTACATGATGAGCTTATCTCCATCGCATGTGACTTTTTGTCAGATTTCAGAGAATTTATGCCAGCATCCTACAAAGGCTTATAAAAGGGTTTCTTAAAGGGCACCAACCCAACAGGAAGGCCCTGCACCATGCTTTTTATGGGACACTTGTGGTAGGGATGCTTTTCCTCATTTATAAAGGTGCTAATATGCCTATGAGATCCACTCTGTGCATCATAATCTTAACTGGGCACCAGTTACGGTGTCCACCTACACCATGGCAAAATCTTCCCAACTCTGGGGGCCCTGTTGCTGGTGGTATTACTGATGCTTTTTGTTCTATCCAAAAGCAGGTATAAAACTAAGTTAACAGAAAGTTTACAGATATCAGACCTTAGGTGTCCTTCCTCTGGCAGCAAGGTATCTATTAGTACACTTATGGAGGGTGAAATTTGCTCCAGTGCTAGCAGTACATAGATGAGCTAGCATATTATCTGTGCATAACCTAGTTGAAGTTTGATACCTGTTCTCTAGGTGGCACAAATATGTTTGCAAGAAGTGTTTCTGGGTAATGCAGATCTTGGCATAGCAGTTCATTTGGCCATACCTTTAGTCAGCAAATGAGTATGCATTGTGGCATTTGCAGCGAGTCATGGGTTCAATCGATACATTTAGTCCTACCTTTGGTGTTCCGTTCTTATTCTCTTAATGGTGTTGGGCTCAAGTTTAGAGAGACGTTCAATAGCTGCGAATTCAATAGCTGCGTAAATAAACCCGCAAATAAGATACCCACATATATATATTTCCTCTCTACATTGTCTTTAAGCTACATCCGCCTTAAATTATAAATGTTTAAAAGCATAAACAATAAACAACAACGGCGCAACGAATGATTTAGGGATCATTGCAAAATGCAGCATACCAACAAAAAGCGTATAACGATATTGATCTTCCCTTCTGTTCAGCGCCTGAAGGACTGGAAACTAGAAATGGCAGACTAGTACTTCCTGATAAAATATAAATTTTTCACAAAAATACAGAAACATCAGCATACACATTGGAATAAATGAAATGACATATATAATACCGAATGTTTCCTTATATATTGTTCCTCTGGAATTAACATGACGACGTTAAACCGTTATTGTTGCACTATGGTTCCATTTTTTTTCTGATGTTATTTTAATTTACTTGTATAAACGATCTATTTCTTTGCGTGTGATTGTTTATTTTTGAGTGTCCGATCTTTATTGTCAATAAAGAAAAGCGTGAATTAGAATAGGTACTTTCCTATTATTTTCCACTAATTCCCTCCCGTTCATTGCGCCACACTTTGAGAACCACAAGTATAAACCAATGATAATAGAGTATAGCACTAAAGAATCTTCGGTATGAAAAACCCGCCAATCTGATTATTTATGTGTTGAATATCATTTTAGCCCAATTTAACCCCTGCCTGAGACCAAGTCAAAACCGAGAACAGATTTTTAGTCTATAATTAGCTCTTTGTAATAACTTTCCATTTTAACATAAAATTCTCTTAAATGAACTCAGACAACAATGTTACTGTGGTATCACAATTTTCTAATGAGTCCGCAGGAAATCCTTTAAACTTAACTTTTTATAACCGTAATATATTTTCGCTGCATTATTACACTTTTAGTGCTATATTAATTTGAACATAGGAAGATAAAGCATTTCATTTTAATCTCATTTAAAATAAAAATCATATATAATTCCACATACAGTAACGCATATATTTACATTTTGTCCCATAACAGTAGCAATTACTTGTTGATGGAAATGTTGTTATGGTCTCATTTTTTGTTACCTCAGACAGTATTTGGCTGGGGTTTGTTCTCGAGAAAGCGTTCCAAGACCTGTCTAAACTATTACTGATGTAATATTACTCCTTAATATTTGTATTACAATTTAATACTTAAAATCTAATACTTTCCAATACAATTTCGCTAAAACATATGTTAGCACTTACAGTAGCTCAGTGGTAGGTTTTTTAGCCTGCCATGCGGAAAGCCCAGGTTCGAATCTCACCCAGGGCCGGTCCCAAGCTCGGAGAAGTTGCGCCAGGAAGGGTATCTGTCGTAAAACCTGTGCCAAGTTGTTATGCAGATCGAGTTGTCCACTGTGGAAAATCTTTTTTATATACATAATCATGCAGGTGTTTACCATTGTATTACCTAAAATACACTACATAACCAGTGCATTACTTTGTAGTAAATACCTACTTACTGTAACATCGATAACCTGATAACCTGGAGGATTGAATATGCCTCGTCCAACAGGGAAGCAAAGCTCCATAGATGCGATAACCTGGTCATTCAGTACATTTCAGGTAGTCATCTGATTTCATTTTATTGCCGCTTTGTTTGGACCTGACCAACTACTGTAACCCCAGATCATAAAAACTGCCTTCAGAGCCCTGTACTGTACAGTGGCCACTATGCATGATTGCTTCATGCGCTTCCCTTCTCATTCATCGCTCTGGAATAGGTTCAGTCTGGGTTAATCAGACCGCATTACTTTTACTATTAAACATAGCTGTGATGTCTGCATTTGTGTTTTTTTTTTCTTTCTTGATGACATTTCTTCCATAAACTGTAAGGTTCAGCACAGTCCTTACAGGTTTTAATAATGTGTTAGACAGTTACACAGTCATTTTAAATCTCCTCAATTGTTTTCAGTGCAGCAGTTATAAAAGCTCCCTATTGCAGTGTTGATTAAACCCGTGTCGGTTATATTAAATAATTGTGTAGGGGACATTTAAGGATCAATATGTATTAGAGCATAGAACTCCTTAAACATCTCCCTCTCTCGCTCTCCCTCTCTAATCTGAAGTGACTGAGGTGTGAGAAAACACACGCTCCGAAATGTTTTACTTTTCCTTCTCCCCACTTGCCGTTGTTATTGTGTAAGTGTGTTAGAGGAATATTTCTGTTTATGCTTTGCTGCAACACGGAAGAAAAGCCTGGCATGGGGGACGACGCTGAGAGAAGAGCATGAAAAGGAGAAAAAGGAGGGTGTTGGGGAGACGAGGGATGGAGAAGGGGGGAAGGAAGTGGAGAGATGGGTTTGGGGCTCTCGTTGACTGTTGTTGTTTTTTTGCTATAAAACCGCGGGGAGAGAAAATGTAGATACAGGAGTGAGGGGTGGTGGGGGTCTAAAGCATGCTGCTTGATGTAGTCGTGTGCCATTACTAGAGCATGCATTCATTCATGAACTCTGGGTGACTCCTGTTCTTCATTCCTGCTTTATCTTTTTTTTTTTTTTTAAATCAAATCTTTCCTTTCTTCACTCTTGTCCTCTTCATTTTTCCTTCTCAAGATCTCGTCACTACTGAATTTCCTCTCCTCTTGTCTGTTCATCTGACTTCTAGTCGTTCACCTTTTGTCTCTTTTCCTCACCTTTCCTCATGTCGCCTGTCTCCTGCTCTACTTTGGTTGCTTCTCCTCCCATCCTTTTGTTTTTTTTTTTCTTTTTTTTATCTAAAATTTCATAATCTAATATATTTCTTTTCTTTTCTCTTATATTTAAAATTTTCAATTTTTCAACTCAGACTCTCATCTTGGTTCTTTTCTTTTCTTTCCTCTCCTATAGTCTTTCTTTCCTCATCTCATGTCTTCTTCTCTACTTAACTTGCTTTACCTCGCATTCTCACAATTACCCTTTCCTTTTCCTCTTTTGTTTTTTTTCTCTTTTTTTCCCCCAATCCTTCCATCTCTGATTCACTCCTCTATATCTCTTTTCCTCCACCAATTCTTTTTACATGCCTTGCCTCATTTATTTTTTTTCCCGCTGTTTTTCCGTCACTTTCTTCCTCCATAATTTGATCACTGCAGCACTCCTTTCCTTTTCACTTCTCATCCTCTTTACTCTTCTCATCATTTCATACTTTTTCCATTCTCAGTTCTTCTCATCCACTCTCCTCTTTCCTCATCATCATCATCATCATCCTTCTTTTCAGTGCTCTCCTCTAGCCTGTTTTTTTTCTCCTTTCTATCAAGTTATCTGCTGTCTCTTTCTCCTGCTTTATCCACTCTCTATAACTTCTCTCGTGCTTTCTGGAGTCCTAAATTTTCTCTCAGGCCTGACAAGACTTGTAGACAAGAGGAGAGTGTGAGAGAGAGACAGAGAGAGTTATTGATTTTCTGGCACCAGCCTGGCTAGATTAAGAAATGCCAATACTGGGCTCCCACCCCGGCTCCCTGGTTCACGTTAAGTTCACTTGTCATTTTCGATAATTCTGATAAAATCAAGATGCTTAACGGTGATGCAGTTAGGCTGCCCATGGGTCAGGTTGATTGAATTAGTCTGCTGTGTTTGGCCATTATGCGCCAGGCTGCTGTATTCCCAACACTTAATGGAGCTCTGGTTATTACCGCAGCTTTTAAAACCAGTGAGTCCAGGCCGAGCCGAGAGAGATAACGGTGAAGAACACGTTTAATAAATTCACTTATTGGGAATCATCTTAAGCTGCCTAGTCGCTGCTTTAATTTCGGAGATAAAAAAAAGGGAAATCTGTGTTTATTTTTAGAATTATAGGTTAAAGACTTGGAGATTTCTGGTATCATCGTTTGAGCAAGTTCATGATTAGGGTTTTGTTAGTTCAGGTTTGAGAGCACAGCGAATTCACCAGCATTAAACTAATATTATTTTAGTGCCAGAATATAGTTTTATATATATATATATATATATATATATATATATATATATATATATATATATATATATATATATATATATATAAAACTGTATTAATATATATCCCTATATATTAAAAAAAAAAATATATATATATATATATATATATATATATATATATATATATATAGGGCTTGGGGTTGTGCAGTATAGAGTTAAATATCCATGTTTCTGAATTTTATTCCATTTTAACCGACTATACAAGCATGACTCAGCAAAAAAAAACAAAAGGCTCACAAAGGCAAAGAATTAGCACAGATACACATGATCACATTTTTATGGTTGTTTTTCGGATTAAATGAAAATTGAATCCATGTAGCTTCTATGCAACTAAATTTATTTACAAATGACACCAATATCAAAATGCACACATATAGGCCACACACTGGTGCCAGCCTATCAAGCTCTGGCAAGGTCTGTATGGGTGGTACGTGTAAACAATAGCGCAAGTCCCATTAAAGCACTTAGCCTGAAGTGTAATTACGCCATCTACACTGAGCCGAATCTGCGGCTTGGGAGCCATTGCAGGAGCTGCTTAAAGCCTCCCCCTCTCGAAATGAGCTCTGTTTATTGCTCCTGCCATGTTTTAATTGGTCTCCCTCCTAACTCACGCAGACAAACACGCACACACAGACACTCTCGTCTATTATTATCTTTAGGCAAATCAGCTTCACACAGATCCATATCATGTAGTAGTGAAACACGTGTAGGTGCAGCCATGTGACTTGGAGTTACAGTGTCACTTTATTTAGAACGGTGGGGTATACAGTACAGTACGTAAGTGCAACTATTTCAATTTAGATTCAACCATAAAGCTGGCTTGGGTAGGGTAAGATGAACATGTCTGGTTAACACCTACAAAACAAAGAGGTAGAAATGTAGACAAACTTCTTGATTGGCCTACATCACCCCAACCCTAACCAGACAGGTACAGGTATAAAGAATGAATGAATGAAGAAGAGGTTAAAAAGGCATACAGGAATATATTTTGCTAAAGGAGTGGCTAAACCGATATTATTTTGAATTTCTCCGTTAAGTTCCATCCTTTATTCATGCCAAACGGATACTTAAGCAGTGATGGTTCAGGTGTGAACCATCACTGAACACACCTTAAACCTCCAGAATTGGGGGTTTCAATCTCACCTCCTGTCTGTCTGCATGGAGTTTGCAAGTTCTCCCCATGGTTTGTGGGTTCCCCATTGGGTACTCGTTTCCCTTCACAGTCCCAAGCTGATTGCCATTTCCAAAGTTTCACCCCATCCAGATCCAGGGTGTTTCCTGCCTTTTGTTTCCTGAGTTCCAGGAAAGGCTCCAGACCCACAACAATCCTACAAGAGATAAGTGGTATGGAAAATGGATGGATGGATGGATGATTTTAAATACTAAACATACAAAACAATCGTACAGTATATAAGTTATGAGTACATACTTTGTTTCTATAAATAGCATGAATGTATGAGGTCAGACGGATGCACTAGAACGATATGTGAAGGTCCTGAGGGATAAACACAATTTACAGTAATCCTAAAGACTGTCTTGTGCTCATCCCATGACTCTTATTTACAGACTGAACACAACTGAATTGGTTTGATGTCAGAAGTCATTATGGTCATTATAGTGGACGGCCGTCAGTATGGTACGTTTGAGTATGCAGTAAACACTGTTTATTTTTGTACTTTAGCTATATTGTAACTCATTACTCTATATTTCTACATAATTAATGCTATGAGTTATGAAAGAACTGAAGTTTGGGAACTAGTCGACGCCTGAAGCGCTTCCTACAGTAGTTAAACTTCCGATAAATTCCCTTCTGTTCTTCTTTCTTCCCGACTGGCAAGTTTCCACCTCCATGCAACACAACCCAAGAGATTGTAATGGGAATCCTGTGCAAAGAACCTGTCCAGAACTCCAGGCTTTCTCATAAATCTCTGCACTTTTTACAGTTACACTTCCTTTCTTTGTTGTTGAGCCGAGTTATCTTCTGAGATTTCAGAATTTTAGTTGAACTTTGAACATAAAACTTACATTGTTGATTGTGACTTAAAAAAAAACAACTCCTTATTACACATTTACATGATGTTCATAATATTTACATTTACAGCATTTGGCAGACGCCCTTATTCACAGCGACCCACATTTTTATCTCATTATACCGTACATCTGAGCAGTTAAGGGTTAAGAGCCTTGCTTAAGGGCACCAACAGTGGCAACTTGGTGGTGGTGGGGTTTGAACCTGGGACCTTCCGATCCATAGTCTAATGCTTTAATCACTTAGCTACTCCTGCCTCATGATATGTTCCATTAATTCAGACCCAAAACCAAACCAGTAATATTTTGTCTGGCAATCTGAAAAAAAAAAAAAAAAACAGATTTTTTTTGTCACATACACAGTATGATATGAAGTGAAATGCTTTCCAATAAGAATATAAAGTATGTAATAAGAGATTGTTTTTACAAATTAGAAATGTAGAACAATTTACAGTAGAAAAAAACTTTTATCTGTAAAAAGATTTTTACATTTACAATATAGTTGCAAGCAATGATGAGCGGGCCCAAGCACCCAGCGCCATTGCCACCCGGGCATCCCGCACAACCTATTTGTCTTTTGAGGGTGTTAAGACCTCCCAAAAGCCATCGCCACCCAGGTGCACTGCACAACTTGAACACTTCACACAATGCATGGGAATGCCTTTAAAAAAAATTGTTTTCCACAGGCTAGTCCTGGTCAAAGATGGACCCCTGTTGATTACTGGCACTTATTTAGTGACCATTTTACATCAAGTAGCATAGCCTCATCAAAGGATAAAGTTTTACTTACAGTAAAATAGCTTAGAAATAAGTATATGTTGTCAAATATACATACATTATGTATTTGCTAACTTAGCAGGGATTTATAAACCGTGGTTGTTGTTATGTTTGCATTAGTATTACTAAACTTTAAAGCTTAAATTAGGTAGATGTTTTCCGATCATACTAGGTTTATCATATGCTCTAAATAGCTACCGGTTTGTGTGCACATGCAGCGACCTCAGTCGCTCGCCAGACAGCACAGATGGCCGCGACTCAGGTGGAGGGCAAAGTAGGGAGAAAAATAGGTCAGAAACTGGTGTGTTTAATAACAGAATATAAACTAACATTAAATCTTTTCTTATGAGATAACTGTAAATAGCACCATATTGCGCAAGTCAAACTGAGACCTTATTTCGCTATATAATCCTCTGCTACACTAATGTATGTATCCCAGCGTTTCACTAGTGCTTAGATACCATCACGGTAGAAAGTTTCCTCAGTGCACCGGAGCCATGATAGGACTGCCTGCTTCACATCTGTAATGCTGGCCTCCCAGGAACTCCTTTAATGGCCCAAACATGTGGAAATGGCTGGAAGCCAAATGCAAGTACTGCAAAGAATACCTGGAGCTTGATTAAAATCAGTAACATCCCATGATTGAAGTTTCCCAGCTTATACCGGTCTCGCATTATATGGCAGGCAGGCATGATTGGCCTTTATGTACCAAAAACGTTTATGATACAAAACTTTAATTTTGGTGACCATAGTTATAATTTGGAAAGTTAAACCAGCTTGAGAATGAATTGTACATTAGGACTTTCCAATACTGTAGTGCTGGGGAAAAAAAACAGTGACATGTGACTAACCTTACTGCATGAATCACTGTTCCAAAGAGCTGTGTGGATTTGGTGAGATTTTTTATTTCCCCACTTAAGTATGTTACAACAACCATAGTACTTACTGTTAATCTGACATGTGGTCTTACTGTATATATCAGGCGTGGAAAACCAAAAACGGGTGTGTACATGTGACTGATATTTCATAATGAGATTTATATGACAACAGCTTGAAAACCTTCTGCTGTAAGAATGGGAAAAGGAAAAGAGAGGGTCAAAGGGTCGACAAGGCTTCAGCCATGTCGGAGCAGAGCGGACTTCCGTCTGTTTTTGTTGCTCTTCTGCTTTTTTCAGCTATGCAGAAATCACAAAGCTGTGGACTGACATGACTAAGAACGTGTAGAGAAAGTGAGAAAATGTTGCAGTGGAAAAGGGCAGGGTGCCAGAGTGAGAACAAGAGTAAGAGAAAAGGAGGGAGAGGTCAAAGATGTGCTTAAAACTTTGTGGATTTCCCTTTGTTGTACTGTAGCTCCTTGTACTTTTGAATTAATTGGTTTCAATTAAATGTACTGAAGTGTTATGTGGCCGACAGCGCATCAGGCTGCTCTTGGTTTCATTTTAAAGAAAGATAAAAAGCATATTAATGTGTTGTAGATAATTATTAGAGCTTTGTATTTGTAGATCTTCCATCGACAGAAGGTCAAGAAGGTTGTCATTATTTATAACTCTACTAGCATTCAGTATACTAAGATCTGGATTAAATCCATTCAAAATACATAAATCACTGCCTGACCAAAAAGAAAGAAGGGTCAAATCATTGGGCTGCATCTAGCAAAGAAATCAATCAAGGAGATTTGAAATTCCTGGAACTGGGTTCAATACAATATGAAAACCTGGAAGGTTGTGATGAACTGTTAACTTTATGAAAGAACTGTGGTTGAAAACTAAATCATAAATGGAGATCACTTAAACACGTGGTGAAGTTGCATGGTAAAAAATCAACAGTAAAAACGATAGCTGGGGTTTATTAGTGAAATACACACCCAATGTCATGAGAGCTCATAGGTTCGGGATGCGTCTTTGTGTCTTTGGGATGCGTCCGGTATCTGGGGACGGTTTCACTCTCCCATGAAGACGATTCTGCCCTCGACTGATGTTGACAGCTGTTTCTCCGAGGACTTGATTTGGCTCCAGTTGCTCGATAATTCAGGTCTGGAATTCCCAGACAGGCTTCCAAACTTCTCAGGGAGTTTTTCCTTGCCGCTGTCGCCCTCGGCTTGCTCATCAGGGACTATCTGACCATTTTGATTCATACACATTCACATTCCATACAAACTTAAATAATTCTTTTGATTGTGTAAAGCTGCTTTGCGACAATGAAAATGTAAAAAAACAAATAAAATTGAATTGAATTGAACAAATTGGGACTAAATAGCTGCGTGTCTATAAGAAAACCACTTATTAGCCAGACTAAGAAAAAAAAAAGACTTGAATTTGTTAAGATTGGACTTTGGAGCAATTTAAAAGTTCATGTGGTCTGATGAGTCCAGATTGATCCCATTCCAGAGTGATGTGTGCGTCAGGGTAAAGAAGGGAGGCGTATGAAGCGATGCACCCATCATGCACAGTGTCCAAACCTCTGGAGGTGGTGTTATGATCTGGGGTTGCTTCAGTTGGTCAGGTCTTGGTTCGTAATGTTATGTGGCAATAAAATGAGCTCAGCTGATTAATGGATGACACAGGCATAAATTGTGAAAGATTGGTTTTGGGAGCATGAGGAATTATTTTCACATGAACTGGCCACCACATTGTGTGCAATCAATGCTAAATGTGAATGAAATCTCATAGTGTGTGACTTTCTTTGGCCAGGTAGTGTATAGCTATAATAGCTACTGGATCTGCTTTATGCACCCCTGGACGCTGTTTAATAAATCCCTGCTAAAAGTAGCTATCAATCAGTTTCTTATACCAAGCTGAATTCTCAACTAACGTAGAATCAGAGATAAGGAAAACTGTTATAAAACACCAGCTGAAATTCCAAAGCCATAATCTGCAATAATACAATAAAGTAGGGAGATTTCTCAGGCTCAGATTTCTCCGGGATGAGATTTTTTATCTAAATATAGAAAGCCGTACAGCGCTCCGGCTCGATAGGAAGAACTCTTCAAGTTTTAAAACACATGATCTTCGTGCAGCTTTGACTGAGCTACTCACTTTGCGCTAACTTCAACTTGAAGCTGTTAGTGCTAACAATGAGTTACTAGATCTCAGTGAAGTTGATCGGAATCATTTAGACACCTTCACGCGTTTTCCAGGTTAGGATAACATGCTGAGATTCTCATTTCACGGAATCTTTTGTCCACTTTTCTGCTCTTCAGAAAACTGATACTGATTGACTGCTCATTATCTGCTTTATACATGAAATGGTCACTTTCTGCGAAAGGTAAGAATTCCTTGGCGCCCTTTTTTTTTTTTTTTTGAGATAAACGCACCAGACTCTTTGGCTCGCCGGACTAGCTAATGCCATGCCTGCTGTAGATCAAAGCCGGGCGAAGACCCAGACTCGTCGCTGCTTTTATCAAATGCCGCTGCTCTAAATGAATTTCCAGACTACGACGTCAGGTTCGTCCAGCTTTATTAAATGATCAGGAGCCCTCTTTATAGTCGCGCTCGAACGATTTTTGGCACTCGAAGAACGGAGACAACAGGCAGCGGTGCCAGAACCTGTCTTATCTCGATGGACCGGTTCATTATCGCTTTCTAATTACAGGTGGATTTCCAGGTGGATTCATTACCTGCTCGGGCTCGGTAATGGGTGCGTTCAGGAGGAGTCTGTGCATGTGTGTGTGTTGGTGCACAGGGCTTGAATTACAGTGAGAGGGATGCAGGGGGTCAGGGCTAGTGTGTGCGGAGCTGGGAGAGGGGTTGGGGTTTTCTTTTCAGCTTCTCTGTCAAACCACTCCATTATTCATTAGCCACGGGGGGATTGATCTCTCCTCGAAAACGGATCTGCGAAGTATGCTATACGAAGTACACTCCAGCAAACAACTAGCAGTGTGTAGTGTGTAGATAATATTTATATGCATGTAGAATATGTTACAATCTTTCCAATATAGTAGACCAATGCACGTATACTGTGTACAGTACATACTGTACGTAATGGGGACCTTTTTAAGGACCTTATACTTCTTTTTTCTTCCATTATATTACTTCACTTTTATTACTACAGGACATTTATAGCACATACCTCTCATACCATATCTTTTCAGTTTCTCTCTCTCATACACAAAGATAAGACGTAAAACCCACCACTTCAGGGGTTACAGCACAGCTCAACTGTAACAACATAAATTATACACTAACCAACTCCAGTGGCTGAAAAATTGTTTTCTGAAATCCGTGCCGTGTTGTCGTGGCACAGAGTGTAAGCTGTTAAGTCATAAGAGGTTCTGGCGGCGCGCACGGGGCCGGAGAATGAGCTAATGTGATGTTCGGATAGTCATGCTGTCCTGCGGTGACTTCCTCTCACATGCAGAGCAAGAACAGCATCTATGATGCTCTGTAAACTAAAGCATACCATTATGTAAATATACATTCTTGTCAGATATAAGAGTAAAAATGGTAAAGCTTGCAGAGAAAAGGAGCCTTTTGAAAAAAACAAACAAAAAGAATTGTGCCGTGAAGTGGTCCTCCAGGACCGGAGTTGAGAACCACTGTCTTAAATGATATATGATATGATATGATATGATATATGATATGATATGATATGATACACTGTACATTAGTGCAGTCAGGTGGATATCCCGAACATAATCTTATTGTTTATTATTGTTGGAAGTCAAGGTGGATGAATCTATGGTTCATCATCCGTCTAGTTTAGTACTTTTTTCCAACCATAAAAAATATATTTAAAAAACACAGGTCAAGTCTTATGCAAAAGTTTAGGCACCCCTTTTTAATTGAAAAAAATTTAAACACAGTCTTTCTTGGAAATTGAAAAAATCCACTATATTTTAGCAAACATTATTATTATTATTATTATTATTATTATTATTTATCAAAGGATGCCTAAACTTTTGCATAAGACTGTAAATCTGCAAAAAAAACGTATTTTCTACAAATATGTCTTTTTTTCCTTGAGGTATAAATACTGGCACAAATGTGGTTCTTCACACATCTGTGTCACACAATATAGGCAGGGAGGTTGGAATCTGCTGCCATTAGGATGCCTGAGAGTCTGGGCCCCGGGCCTGGCACGAGATTTTGCACGAGATTTCGGAGAAGCGGCTTTGACCGAAAGAAAGAAATCATCTTGAGTTGTGGTTTCTCACTCTCACAGAAGCGAAACAGGATCCCAATTCCACTTTCTCATTTAGAGAGTACTGTTAAACCTCACTTCACTTTTATAAGTATGTAACTCTACGAGCACTGATTTTCACTGATCTCTCACTAGCTGAGCGAATTGGTGTCAGAGCAGCATGAGAGTGAATAAGCAACGCTCTCTGTTAGCGTATGTCACGATCCTAAATGAAGTCCAAACCTTTATGGTCAGAAAGAATCACTCTAAGATGATACAACCTTAAGTTAATTTTAGATGCTCTTGAAAGCGTAATGTTTATTGCATTTTATGGCTATAAAAAAGTGAGTGTAGATGATAATGATCTGGCAAAAAACACTCCTGTTTATAGCTTACTTCAGTTACTTAAATTCAGGAATAAATAAATAAATATAAATAATATATAACCCCATAGTAAACCTGTATACAGGATTAAGTGGTATAGATGATGAGACGATGATAAATGGAATGTAGGGGATTAGTGTTCAACCCCGAGCTCAGGTAGCGGAGTGGAGTTTCACATCTTCTTTCTGTGTCCATGCGTTTCCTCTGGGATGCTCTGGTTTCCTCAAACCAGCCAAATGTTTGGGCACACCTTCAAATTTAATGTTCTTTCTTTCCTTTTTTTCTTTCTTTTAATAATTATGTATATTCCAAAGTATTAAATAACACTTATTGAATTACATAATTAAGGAAAGCATATGCATTAATTAAGCAGACGCAGCAAAAAAAAAAAAAAAAGCAGCAAAAAAAAAGAGCAGCATTTAATTCTGCTGCAGAGGAACGAATAAAAGTTCACTTAGTGTTAGACTTACCAGGGTCTAAATTCGCCCACTAACAGCACCTTAGATTAAAATCCTTATACTAAGTACCAGACACATCTCAATATCAACTGTTCATAGGAGATTATTGTGTATTTTGGATGTCTACAGCATTATTTTACATGTCTGCTACTTCATCATGCACAACAATTTAAAACAAAGAGCAGATAAATTTTTGGGTCAAAAATGGGTACATTTTCTCATAGAGACATGATTTGTCAAATTTACTGCAAATGCTGCTATGAGTTGTTCGAGGTGTTTTGAGTTGCACGCACGCTCCAAGAGCAGAAGAACATCATTAGAAGACAACAAGAGATCAGGAAGACCTTAAACGAGCTCAACCCCAAAAATGTTGAAACCATTCGGCAATTTGTGCACAATGATTGTCAGAGAACTTATGCACCCACCCTACTTGCCAGATAATAATAAATTATAAATAAGTAAGGAATAAGATACTAATCTCAAAACCTTTTTGATACCACCTTGTATAGTGAAATGTCCGGATCATTTCTTTCTTTTATGATTAGGTTTCAAAAGTGTTTTTTCCCCCCATGAGCCTTAACCAATTATCTGATTCTCTTGTATTGGATAAACAAATTGCAGCATGTAATTTAATGTAATTAATTTCATCATAAAAAATATATATATGGTATTTGGTGTGTTTATATATAATGTTATTTATAATGTAAGTAATCTTTTCAGAAACAGTATTTTTTTTTACATTTATGCCAATAAAGTCTTTATGGTCTGATTCTATTTTTAATGTAAACAATCTTTTTGGAAACAATGTAATATTTTTATACATTCATGCCAATGAAGCCTTTATGATCTGATGTTATTTATAATGTAAACAAACATTTTGGAAACAATATACATTTTCTGTAACATTTATGGCAATAAAGTCTTTATGATCTGATGGTAATATATAGTAATATACAATTAATATATATTAATATATATATATATATATATATATATATATATATATATATATATAAAATATATTTTATATATATATATATATATATATATATATATATATATATATATTTTTTTTTTTTTTTTTTGAGCCAAGGTTTTATTCCACTAAAAAAAATGTATTTACTCTGGCGGCACGGTGTCTCAGTGTTTCCTCTGGGTATTCCGGTTTCCTCCAACAGTCCAAGGACTAATGCGAATTGGCGTTAGTAAAGTGTGTGTGTGTGTGTGCCCTGTGATGGATTGGCACCCTGTCCAGGGTGTACCCCACCTTGTTAACTAAGTCTCCTGGGATAGGCCGGCCAGAGTGATATAGACAATGAGTGATTGAGGTGGATAAACAAATAGCAGTATATTAATTTTATCATAAAGAACAGATAACTGTATATCAGGGCTTCTGTGTATTTAGAGATTAATAAACCAGATGAAGGAGGGGGGGGGGGGATCACCATTAAGTTTTGTTTAAAAAATCCAAAATAATAAAAGTGATACTTCATTTATTATTATTATTTTTATTTTTTTATTTTTTTTAAGGAAGGAGCGTGCTGCCACTCTTTGTGTGTGTGTGTGTGTCGGCGCGCGCTGGCAGGCTGGCGGGTTTTTAAAGCTCGCGTGAGAACTTGGTGATGTCAGAGCGGCTCGGGTCATTTGAAGGTTAGCAGCCTGGGAAGGGTTCATGCAGAGTTCACTCGCATACATTAAGCAATCCAATCTTTCACTCCGTGCGACAAAAAAAAGGAGAGGGAAAAAAAAAGAAAGAAAGAATCTAGTAGGAAATGAGCTGTGCTGAGGCAAGAGAAGTCATTCGTCATCCATCGAGCAGAGGAGAGATGCGAGCTGCTTTGTTTATAAAATATAGACATCTGATCGGATAGAGGACAGAGACACACACACACACAGACACGGAGAGAGGGGTGTGTGTGCGCGCGCGCACATATTTGGGAATCACTTACGTTGCATTTGTTGCATGCATTTTCCTGAAGAAGAAGAAGAAGAAGAGGGGAATAAGGAGGAGGAGGAGTGAAAATGGTCCCAGTTCTCGTGCTGGACTGAGCCGAGCAAAGCTGGAGCAGACTTCCATGGGAGTTTTTGGACGCACTTTTGCAAATCGGAAAGCACTGAAGGAGGACCGCGTCAAGCACACGAGCTCCACCATGTTCGACTGCATGGATGTTCTGAGCCCGGGACAGATGTTGGACCTGTGCAGCGCCAGTCCGGGCCAGATGTTGGAGCTGTGCGGCTCGAGTCCCGCGTGCATGCTGCAGGAGAAGGCGCTCAAGGCGTGTTTCAGCGGAATCACACACACAGACTGGCGGCACCGGCGCAGCGCGCACTGTAGGTCCAGCACACACACACACACACACTTACTCAGTACTGTTCAAAAGTGCTTTATTGGCAGGAATGTAAATATATTTTGTTTATAAAAAAGGATTGTTTACATTATAAATAACATCAGATCAAAAGGGCTTTATTGGCATAAAAGTTACAGAAAATGTACACTGTTTCCAAAAAGATTGGTTACATTATTAAAAAAAAAAAAAAAAAAAAACATCAGATCAAAAAGGCTTTATTGGCATAAACGTTACAGAAAATGTACATTGTTTCCAAAAAAAATTGGTTGCATTATTAAAAAAAAAACATTAGATTAAAAAGTCTTTATTGGCACAAATGTATAAAAAAGATACACTGATTCCAAAAAGATTGTTTACATTATGAATAAAATCAGATCATAAAGTCTTTATTGGCATAAATGTATAAAAAACCTTGTCTCCACTAAGATTGTTTACATTATAAATAACATCAGATCATAAAGGCTTCATTGGCATGAATGTATAAAAATATTACATTGTTTCCACAAATATTGTTTACGTTATAAATAACATCAGATCAAAAAGTCTTTATTGGAATCAATTTATTAAAAAAATTACTTTGTTTCCACAAAGATTGGTTACATTATAAATAACATTAGATCAAAATGGCTTTATTAAAATGAATTTATAAAAAATATATACTTTGTTTCTACAAAGATTGGTTACATTATAAATGAGATCAGATTAATAAGGCTTAATTGGCATGAATGTATAAAAACAAAAATTACTTTGTTTCCACACAGATTGGTTACATTATAAATAACATCAGATCAAAAAGGCTTTATTGGCATGAATGTATAAAAACAAAAATTAAATTGTTGCCAAAGCAATTATAGAAGATTGATTACATTATGAATTATAAATCTGCATTTTGATCAGCAAATCTTTAATTCTTATCAAAGAATAACAGGTACTAGGCAAACAACAACAAAAACAATAACACCAACAACTTACTACTCACAACTACTCACTCACCTGACACTCACCCTCCTGCTGCTTTACTCTCATAAAGTTTTATATATATATATATATATATATATATATATATATATATATATTAATTCATCATATTTTATCTATTTAAAGCCTGGTTTGATGTCTATATACGTAATAATTATCTTTAATAAATGATATTATGTTCTCTACCTTTAAACTGTCTGAAAAGACTTTTTCAGCAAAAGATATCTACCAGAAATGTGCACACACAGTCTATTATAATATAATATAATATAATATAATATAATATAACCATTATTATTGGCTGTATTTATATAAACAGATTTAAAGTACAGTTTCATGTACAACACTAATGTTCATCATAAGTGAGAGAGCAATTATGACAAGGATGTTCTGTATGCCTAAAAATACAATATATTTTTTTCTAAAAATAGGAAGTGTTCAGTGTCCTGATTTAACCTTTTGTACTTCACAAATGCATTTACACACAGTACACACCTCTGCTCCTGCTGCAAAAAAAAAGTTAAATACCCTGAACTGAATGAACTAAAGGAAATTGATGTACTGTACATGTAATGATACGTTTGGAAATCTTTCTGGAGGACCACAAAACTCCTTCAGTGTCATTAGGAGTAAGATAAAAGTTAAGATATAATAAAGTAGATTATTTATTGCATGCATGTGTAAAGGCAACCTGGACATTTTATAGTCTAAACATAAGTTACAGACAGGCAGCTTTTCTGCCGATGTGTACGTGCAAAGGACACACTGACACGCTCTAGACAGCAAAATAATACCCAAGGGTGAAATCTTAGAAAAACAATGGAAGAAAAAAACATAATCTATTCCAGAGCATTAATGAACCTTCAACATGCTAGATCACACTAACATAGATTAGAATATAAAAAAATATAAAGCCATAATTGTAAGCTATAACATTTATAATTATAAAAAAAAAATTTAAAAAATGGGAAAAATATACCATCATCACATTACTATACCAACATTTTCATCCCCTTGTTTGCCTTTCCTAAGAGAGACTTAATGTCAGTGAGCATTTATCTTTACCAATCTAGGACCATAAAAAGTGTCTTTAAGTGATAACTAGTGAATCGTGACACTTTTCAGTGTTAGTTAGAATTTAACACACATTTCCAGACCCTCACACTCTCAGAAATAAAGGTATCCGAGTGTACTTTTTCCTTATTGCTTGTATGCAGAGGTGTTACCTAATACTGTAATACAGTACAGTGGAATGAGCTGTAATATGGAATTTGTAAGGAAAGCAGCGCACTGACTGAGACTGCTAAGATGCTCAGTATTTGAAGTTTGCACAGACGAGGCAGGTCGTGTGTCAACCGTCACGATGTTCGTCACCTGCAGGTGCACAAATCACATTGGACAAACACTAGCTCACTTTGACAGATAGAGATAAATAACTCTGGAGAGTCTCTAGTAAACGTGTCTGTTAAGAACTTCAGCACATGTTTCCATGTCTGCGCCCTGACCCCCGTGCGGCTGGGACATTGACCCGACCCGACCCGACTCGACACATCCGCTACAGTCCTTCACTCTTCGCTGCTCCACAGGACCCAGACAGAAACGTACTGTATATTCAGAGATGTTGGAATAAATAAAACAAGATTCAGGTGTATAATTGGCCCTAAAGGTGGTGCCTGTACTGTAAACAAGAAGTGGTCCTGTTTTTTTCCATGAGAACGCGGCTAATGCAACATTGACAGCCTGTTTTCTTCGGATCCGAGCGGAAGTCTTTGTTTAGCTACCTGATTTATATTTATCCACTGTAAACACCACACTTGAGATAATGCTAAGCGCAGACGCGGGCTCCCGCTATTTCCCCGGTGTGTACGTGTTATGGGCTTTGAGAGCCACAAATCACACAAAAGTCTCAACACTCGCCCGCTAGCTGTCCACCGGCTAGCGTTCCCGAGACCCGACCGCAGGTCTATCAGAGCGGTAATGTCGCTGACAGTAAACCTGTCATTCGTGTACAGTAAGTCAGCGCAGACATTATGACGGAATCCAATATCATCAATGACTCGCGGCTGACATTTCACTATTAATAGCTTCAGAGGACGTCAGTTATTATTCTATTAACTAATACTGAACTATTATTAACTAATACTGAAGCACAGTTTAATCATGTGCGTGCATGATTATAGTAAACAATAGTTATTTATTGATTAATGCTTAAAAAAAAATCATAACACTTTTTTGTTAGGCAAATAAATAGTCATGCACTATAAATATAAATATTCTAAATATCACATGCTGTTTAAATGTGAATAAGTTGCGCCTTGCATATTTATAACATTTCCTTTTTTCTAAAATGTATTTATTTACTGATGTATTTCATTGCATGACCTTGTTTTTAAAAAGTTCTATTTAAATGGTAGAATAAATATGCAGTATGACATGATTACGGAAAACAACAAGTTTGCAAGACTGATCGATGAGTGTAATAGTATACACTCGGTTATGTGTGTGTGGGAATCTCAAATGCCTGAACGAGGACAGGAATATCCGTCAGGCTTGACCTTCTATTTAAATTTCATTTCAACAGGTTAGGTTCAGATCCAGATGACTTGTGAGATGTTAAAGGTCCTAGTTAACCGAAAGATCTGCTCTTGGTGGGTTAAATAACAAAAAAGAGAGAGAGAGAGAGAGAAGGGATTCCACTTTTCCACTTATCGGTCTTACAATCATCATTATACAGCTTATTATACGTAGTACTTGTATTGTGTGTCTTGGTTAAGCAACCGAGTGTGATTAAATCCCATTAAACATTCTCGTACCCCATCACTTTGACCAATTATGCCACCTAAGTGGCCTTTATTTGCATCTCAATGGATTAGAAAATCGTTGGCATTAGAGTCCAGTGGTAAATTGCTCTGATAAAGCTTCGCTCGGATTCGTCAGTAGTGTAATGAACTGGAATGAGAGAATGCTGATCGGGCCCTTTGTATTCTTCAGACGAGCCTCTCCGTGCATCTCTTTTATGTTTAAATAACAACAGGTTCGAACAGGATCTCATCAGGGTCGTCGAAAGATGTTTATTTATTCATGATAAAAGAAACCATCGGGTTATTAATTAAGCGCTATAGAGAGAGATCCGGCATTGCTTGGATCTTAATTAAGGAGCGAGATGGACGAGGAGACGCTGCGTAAGCCGAATGCATTTCAGTTCGGCGTTTAGTATTCTGTACGTGTCGGGCTTGGGTTTGAGTTGCTTCTTCGGCTAGCTAAGGTGCGTTAATTATGCAGCAAATCTGCAGTGTGGTGCAGTTATTGTACATGAAGCGTATAAACGGCATTAAGTATACAGTACAAGAATAAGAATCGTATTTATGTATGATATACGATACAGTATATGGAATAAGGAGACGGCGCTGTGGACACGTGCACTGTATATAAAGTGAGAAATGTTTCCCGAGATTTTATTTGAAACTTATTTTTCAATTTCTGCGCTCTCAGAAAGTATATCGTGCCCTTTTTTTTTTATCCCATGAAAGCGTTTGAGGAGATTAGAGTGAGATTTTAGTGCCTCGCATTCCCTTTGTCTGTGCGTGATTTGGTGGCAATTAGGCTCTTTTCCTCTCTCCCTGCTGAAGGCTTAAGCACCTTTGAGCAGGACTTGAAAGGTCATTAGCGCTGCTTGCATGCCGAGTTAATTTCGCAGGCACGACAGCTGAACGGGACGGAAAAACGCCGCGCCGCGACTTTGAAACAAGATGAGGCTGTGGGATGCCAAGCGGCAGAGGACAGGGATGATTACCGCGTATTGGGATGCCTGCTTTAAAAATGCAAGGCAAAGGAAATTAAATGGAGTTCTGTATATGACGGATAGGGCCGTGCTTAATCAGATAATTAGCAGAAGGACATGTTTGCTTGCTTGATTTCCATACACTTGCTATATTTTTTTTCAAACTGTGTTAGGGACCGAGACAAGACGTGTCCGGACAGATCCGAGGCACGCACCCGGATCGGATACCTGCCGCAATATAATGCAACTGGAAAGAACGCCAAGGATTAAAATGAAACACCCTTTTATTTTTTATTTTTTCCTTTTCTTATCTCTCTTTCCATTTCTCTATTCTGTTTATCACATCAGGTTCATGGTTTCCACGTTGAAGAGCCTTGCACCTGTTGTGTTAGTGGTGGAGAGCGACTGAGACGAGGTCATGCAGGGGTCACGGAGGGTTTAAGGTTTAAGGGGCGCGCACCAGACTGAACACCAGATTGTGGTGCTGCGCTTCATTCCGAAATGGGAATTCACATACAGGGTGATTGTCAAAACATGGCAAAATGTGATAGCAAGGATCTAAGGGATGCATTTTATATTAGCAACAATCTAGCCGGTGGTATTTATTTCTTCAAAAGTGTCAATTTGACCCCACATCCTGAGAGACCTTCCTGACTTTCCCCGGCTGGCGATTCCAGCTTATTATTATTATTATTTAAAAAAAAGATATTTTTATTTCTAGCTTGTTCTTTCCGGTGAAAGGTTCAGCGTCCACATCAAGGTCCGTGAAATGTATACAGACAGCGGAGGGGGGTTGGAGTCTGAAATGAAAAATCTGGATCTAATTTGGTGTAGCTTTTCCGTGAACTTTGCCTGCATGTTGCCTCTCTGAGTGAATCCAAAGGGACAAAAACTTGTGTGTGTGTGTGTGTGTGTGTGCGCGTGAGAGAAAGAAAAGAAAGAAAGAGCGGGAGGGAGAGAAGTGGAATTTTCGCCAGTATTGAGCAAGCGCTCAGTGTTGTTTGAACAAGCGCTCCAAATGAAGAGAACTTCTGGGTGTAACACAGCTTCTAATCAATCTGAAATCAGCTAACCTCCCTGCAACACCTTCTGCCATGACAACAAACTCAGGATAATGCCCCGAGAGACATCCAGGAAATGCCTGTGGCTTCTCTCTCCCTCTCTCTCTCTCTCTCTCTCCCACTCCATGCTTTGTTCCTTCCTCCTTCACACTTCTACAAACTTTGCCTGTCCTTTTCCGTGCACTTTTGCTCAGTTTATTTTCGTGAAGCTGTTTTTGCAGGCCGAGCCGTCCGTAATTACGTCAGTGTGCTCGGAAAGGTGACGCAGGACGTGTCCTGAGTGGGCTGAGAGGAGAGCAAATGAAAAGCAGATTAGCTTAATACAGGTTAACATAAACACACACACATGATTTCTTTAAATAAAAAAGTAACATTCAGATTAAATCAAATGTTGATAATTATAATAATAATAATAAGTTTTATTATTATTATAATAAATTGTAAACAAATAATTCAAATAAACAATTTAATCAATTTGATAAATAGTTACAAATAAAATTATTTATTATTTATTATATTTTAACGTATAGGTATTATTTATATTTTATATTTAAATCTAATTTTTTTTATTTTATAACTGCTGAAAATATAATGTACACCCTCTTTGCAATACATCACATATATTTCCTGCTATTTTTATACCCGTTAAGTGTTTTTAGTTTGCTTTCCCCCATTGAGAGAATGACTTGCAATGGGTGTGTGTGTGTGAGTGTGCGCGTGTGTTTTTCCTGCTTGACCCTGATGGAGAGTTCAGCCAGAGGCTAGAAGTTCAGCGTGACAAGCTATGAGATGTTTTTTCCTTTGCTGGGCCTTTTTTTTTTTTTTTACCAAAGCATTTTTTTTTTCTCTCATTCGCTTTCTCTCAGCATTCGTCTAATGGCAGCCATGTGTATGTTAACATGCCCGAGTTCCCAGTCTGCTGTGCCGGAGTGTAATCGGCCAGAAAATGGAGAGAATTTTTCGCTCTGTGCATCTGCCTTTTTTTTTTTTTTTGCACTCCATCTGTCCACAGGTGGTCCAACACACCCCTGTCTGTGAGCTTCAAATATGCAGCAGCATAGAGAGGAATGACTGTGTAACTCTCTCTCTCTCTCTCTCTCTCTCGTTTTCCCACCACCGCTTCCCTTTTCTATCAAGTTTATAAATAGTATAAGGTTAATGAGTAGTATAAAGGATGAATCTTCTCTTTCGAAATCATGCTAATGAACTTTAGGACCATTATTTGGCAACATGATGATGTTTGTGAACCTCATTATGGACGTGCATTCCGTAGCCCCAACAGCATGTTCTCTAGTGGCCCAGTGGTAAACATGCGCTGTATCGACTCCTGTTCGGGCCATCGGTTCGCCATAAAAGTTTTATATATGTATATATAAATATTTACCAACGATCTGAGCAGGAGTCGATTTACTGCATGTTTACCACTGGGCCACTAGAGAACATGCTGTTGGGGCTACTGAATGCACTTACGGTACATAAAGACCAGCATCACAGGAAAATTGCTGAAATATAAAACTGGAAATCATCCGAAAGGGTAAAATTGCTTAATGTCTGAGATCTGTCTGTGGAATTGGACGTAATGCAGTGTGCAAACACCATATTACAGTAGAGTAATTTGGCAGCTAAGACGTACTCACAGTAATAATTCTGAAACAGAGCGGTAACTAAGAGATGTGTGTGGCATGAGATACGCACAGTGTGGGTGGGAAGCTGTTTTATTCGTCCCAAACTCCGATCAGAATTCTAAACCCTGTTAGAAACTTAAGGAAGCGTGGATGTGGCGGATGTTGTGCTAATGGACGTTAATCCGAATAAATGTAAAATAGACAGTATTTTATCAGACCGTCCTAAGGGTGTAAAAACATCCATAATAGAGGCAATAAATATGTGGAGAAAAAAATGCCATTGTTCAGCAGATACATGCATTTATGTATAATGTTTACAGAATTTTATGCATTTTTATTTTATTTTATTTACCCGTTTTGATTAATGACGTGATGACATGGCCTGTTTTAAAAGAATAATGATGAAAGCGCGTTTAAAAATAAATAGACCAAGATGACTGTGTTTAATTTCCCGGCATCATATTTCTAACAGGTGTTTCTTATCTGTCCATTCGAAGCCTCAAGACAAAAGCGGTAACATGAGGCAGCACTATGAACCATGACATAACCACTTTGAATTCATAGCCACATCTAACAACTCATGGTTTACATTAAAAAGAAAACTTTTTACCACTATTCAGTTACATCACATCACTTTAGAAACCGTCACTATACCGCCGCAGTACAGCAGGAACAGTGCATCACGTCTCTCATGATTAGAATTAATGTTCGAGTGCTGTGTGAGCATCGTGTGTCCAGATGGAAAGGATTTAGAGGCGCAGGCCGGCTGTACTCTTTGTCGCTGTATGACCTGACTTAAATAAAAACGGATGGCCGGCTGCCTTCATTAATTAAATCAGGTTCCACTTGGAGGAAACATGGGTCTCGGAGTCGCGGGTCAGGGAGGGCCGTGATGCGAGATCGATATGGCAGTTTATCTGTCTACTGCAAGAAATCCCAACACAGGGAGAGATGGAGAGGATGAGCAACGAGAGCCTCCCACAATCAATGTGCACTTAGTTAGAGACTCGAACTGCATTTATTTACTCAGTTAATCTGGCCTCAGATCTGAGATGAAGGCACAATGCGCTGCCCAAGCTTCACCGCAAACCAGAAAGCCTCATTTTCTTATTTGTTTTCTCACAGCCTTGTTAGACTAGCTGAATGCAACTTTTTTTTTTTTTTTTGCCAGCATGCGATTTAATACATTTTGAGGTTTTTTTTTTTAACATTTTGCATTTAGCCCAAATGATGTATAGCCAAGGCATACTTTACTCAGTGGGGAATCACTGAAAAATAATTTCCTTAATATTAATTGGTTTTTTAAACATAATTTTCTATTAAGAGAAATTGATCCAAGCTGG
This sequence comes from Clarias gariepinus, assembly GCF_024256425.1. Taxonomy (NCBI): domain Eukaryota; kingdom Metazoa; phylum Chordata; class Actinopteri; order Siluriformes; family Clariidae; genus Clarias; species Clarias gariepinus. The sequence continues at coordinate 13,437,470 of NC_071127.1, read as the reverse complement.
TGGATTGTGTAAGGGTCACTGCGAGGTCTCCTCCGATAGAAAATTAACCCTGGATATATTAAGACGCTTAAGAGTGAGACATAAAGTACCTGGAATTCAGAGAGGAAATTAAAAGGACACAAGATATCAAGTATAATTGGCTAAGCTCAGGATTATCTAGTATACTGACCCCATTCCTTTTGTGCTTGCATTGTTGAAACGCTATAGAATTCGCCGAAAGAACAAAATTTTGTTTTTGTTTTTGTTGTAAAGCCCTTTACATCTCGCAGGGGTCTAAAATTGTCATAATGATTAGCTAATTATCGCTACGCTACACCGAAATCAAATCCAAATCCTAACAAAGGAACCAGCAAAAACTGTATTTTTAGTGATTTGCTGTTTGAATATTTTTGTTTAAATAAGGAAAGAAATCACTGAAAAACGACGCACATGGAGGTGGAAATGACTTGTCCTTGAATATGCACGTATTCACAATGCTCTATGTATGGTGTGGGTGTAACATGCTATAGGTAGCGTCTATAGGGACAGGTTTCACTCCCAGAACAGAATGTTAGAATTGAGACACATCCACAGAGATATTTCTGCTAGTGCCTGAGGCTAATACAGCCTGAACTAGCAAACCTGATTTTACACACACACACACACTGTTTCAGTTTTCTCTATCATTCTGAGAACCTGTCATAGACTTCATGATTAATGCTGTACTATATATAAAAAAGGACATTTGACCCTGTTCTATCATTGTGAGTACATTTAGGTACAAACAGTTACATATTTACACACACAATTTATTGTTCGTAAACATACAGTAATAATTACTTTAGATAATTAATAAGACAAAGAAACAGCAGTCATATATCTTTTCAAGGTTAAAACAGTCAGATTCATGTTCTTGTGGGAAATTCTGTCCCTTATCAAGATATGAAATATGTCCCCCGCCCCTCCCTGAGGGGGTAATGATGAATGCAATGTTACACAAAAACCTGTGTATATTTTGTTAGGACTGGGTAAGTGTAAGGACATTTGATCCTATGCTATCATTTCGAGGACAACACTTTCTCAAATAAACTAAATAATGCACACACGTGCCCACGCACACGCCCATGCACACACACACACACACACACACACACAACCCCCCCCCCACTCACGCACACACACACACACACACACACACACACAACCCCCCCCACTCACGCACACACACACACACACACACACACACACACAAAATACCCCCCCCCCACACACACACACACTGACACTGAACTAACTTTTAAAACTCTTTCTTTTTTTTAATAGTAGTGTAAAATGAAAAAATAACCCAGTTATAAATATTGTCTGTTTGTTTCAGAGTGACATTTCAAGATTTCTTCTTGAGGACAAATATTCTATTAGGACAAAAACCACACCCCACACACAGCAGAATATAATTACCAGGAACTGTTATGAAAATATGTTACAATTTAGTCAGTTGATAATTATTACTAAAGATTATTTGCTTATTAAGTTTAAAGATTATTTTAATTATATATATATATATATATATATATATATATATATATATATATTTTTTTTTTTTTTTTACTATACACTGCTCGCTTTGTGCTATATATTTCACTCAATCTGATGCTAATTTTCTTCATAACCTTCTGAGAAAAACTAACTCTCATTTTCAATCATTTGTACTTTTATTGTTTTTTTTGTTTCAAAGCAAATACATTTGACTTTATCTTATTACATATTTAAACCCCACATCATTACACCACATTACTGTCTTTTTTATTTATTAATGCAGTTCATTTTGTGACAGCTAGCTACTTGTAGTCAGCCTATTCATTTCATTAGAGTTGGTATCATGCTAGCTAACATTTGTGAAACTAGCAGAAAACTATCTGTTAATTAGCATTAGTTACTTAACTAGCTGTCAGAATTCTCCTTATTTTTATTGCTAGGTTTATTATTATGGTGTGTACCAATTGAGACAATTACAACTAATAGTTATTTAAGTATCAAATCCCCTTGGTCTCTTACATGTTATTTGGCTAGTAGCACTCAGCTAGTTTGTTATTAGAGTTGTTAGCATGCTTATATGCTCTTATGAATTAGCCTTGTTAATGTTGGCTCCTTTTAAAAGGAACATAAACTTATTTTGTGTGATTTGATGCAGACATCTTTTTGTTTCCTGACTCTTTCTTGTACTTTCATAGTTTAAGTTAATTTACAAGTTTATATTTTGCATTTATATTTGAGGAGACTGTAAAACTTCATTTCCATTTTTTACAAACCATTTTTATTAAGCTGTGTAATTTGATTTCATTGTAATTTATTAGCTTATCAGTACAGCTGCCTAGTAACTGGTATAATATTTGTTTGAGGAATTACATGGGAACTGCTCCAACATGTATGACAAACACATTTTACGTTTTATTTGTTAATAAAAGCAGCGTGTTCAGAGTTAATCCGTTGGGCTGTGGCTAAGTGAATTTTGCTGCTCTGAGGATCTCTTCACAGTGGCGTAATCTGATCATCTGATCTGTTCAGCCTGAAGCTCAGGGTGTGATCAGGTTGCCGTCTTGTCTGCTGATACGGTCTGACCTGTAATGAACCACTTTACACCGCTTCAGGATTCTTTTTCTGTCTCTATCACGTTATTGTGTCTGCTTTGTTTTAGATGATTTTATGCTTCATAGTGGGCTTTATGTAGCTTCCTGGGTAAAACCTGTGAAGCAGTTGTACATAATAAAAGATTGGTTTTATATTTTCAGTAATATTTTTGCACGTCACAGGGGGTATTGTGAAAAATCACTTAATTGATATCACAAACTGATATACAGTTAAATTTTAGCACTGACTATTTTGAAAGAAATTACAAATATATCTCCATGGTGGGACATATATCTGTCGCCCAATGTGCTGGATGGCACATGGACGAATCAAAAAAATATTAAATGCCATAACACACAGCAAAAACACTGCATCTATTAAATTATTAACCCCAACTGGTAATACGTTTAATAATATTCTTGTTAAGAAAAAGATTAATAGCCTTTTTATAGTGTAGAAATACTAAAGTTTTTAAGAATTTTTGGCTTTTTTAAAGGTAGATTCGCCTGCTTTAAGAATCTTGTAGCACACTTTAAGCAGGGAACCTTGAAATGACCCACTCTGGTGGCTGTGATAGTCCCTGGCTAGTGAAGTGGTATTCCCCAGAGGGATAGACTGCAACAAATTGAAAATGATTGAATAACAGAAATTGAAAACTGCTGAAGTTTTTAAAATAAGGCTTAGATGTTTAAGGATTCAAAGACTTGAGGTTGTGCTGTTATGGGAAACTAATCAGTGATAGAATGGTGTAAAGTGTCCCACTCAAAAGCAGACTATTTTCCATTTCCATAAGTGTTCTGTCCGTCTTACACACCAGCAGTTCGCCAACAGTAAGACTTTTTATATATTCAAGAATGACGTATCTTAATTTTCCATTTATAGTTTTATTGATTGTTCCAACATTTGTCAATGAATTTTCTGCATATTACTTGTCATGTACTGTATAAGGGAGTGGTGGCTCAGGCGGCTAGAGCCCTACAGTAGGTTGTTGATTTGGGGATCTGAGGATTCGGGATTGGGCCCTGTCTTCAGTGGGTAGCCACACCCGATACTACCCAGCCACTGCATGCAGTCCCAAGCCGGTCCCAAGCTTAAAAAAAATAAGAGGGTTGTGTCAGGAAGGGCATCCAATGTAAAACCTGTGCCAAATTGTCTGTCGATGGCATGGTCTGCTGTGGTGACCCCTTGATGGGAGCAGCTGAAGGAAAGTACATGTCATGTTTGCTATAGTGTCAATTTCTCACAAGTGTCTGTTTTTTTCTCTTATGAAGATAATAAGGTTTTGCATAAAGCATAAAGTCCTTTTCTTGTGTTATAAAATATACTGACTGTTATAAAGTACTGACGCTGGAGACCCCTTTTCTACAAATAAATCTGTACTTACAAAAAAATTATCTGTACTTACAAAATTGATTATACTGTACCATGTTATGCCTTTAAAAAAAAAAAAATGTTTGTTTATTATTAGGTTTGGGCTAATTGAGCTGTTGCTTTATAAATTATAACGTATTAGAACAAGTGCAATTATATAAACCAAGCATGAGGGATTTTTGTCAGAGCTGCCTACCAATCAGATTCAAGAATTCAGCACTGTGGCATAAACAGTCAGTCAGTATTAAATAAGATTCAGTTACAGTAATAGGATAAGAAAATAATAAATATGAAGGCTGCATGACATGATGACTTTAATGCTGAGAAATATTAACTTCAGTAAGTTACACAGTATTTTGGAGCTTTTCATCGTTTATATTTACTGTATTTATATTCATAAAGTAGTTCTGTAAATGTTCAACCTAACTTGTGTTGTCCTTTCCAAGTTTGTGTGTGTAATTTTGTTCTTGTATTGCCCGCAGCCATCGAGACACAAAGCAGTAGTTCGGAGGAATTGGTGCCCAGCCCGCCCTCGCCCCTGCCCCCTCCACGCGTCTACAAGCCCTGCTTCGTGTGCCAGGACAAATCCTCTGGGTACCACTATGGCGTCAGCGCCTGCGAGGGGTGCAAGGTAAGCTGAACATGAGCGAGATCAGTTCTCAAGAACAGGAATGGGCATTCTGGGCAAAACTGCCTGTTAAATTTTCATGGAAAAGTTTCTTTACTGCTACATAGCATTTTTGGTACAAAAGAGGAAAAAAAGAGAGAAGCGTTTTTCCCCAAACTATTTAAGTATTAAGCGAGGAATAAAAACAGACCAGATGTGTTAATGTTATAGAAAAGTTTTATTCCACTCATACCACAGCTTATAAAACAGGGTCACAGTCACATTAAATAGAATTTCTTTAACAGCTTCCTTTTTGTTTAAAGTATGATTAAGAGTATTTAAGGCATAGAGATTAGTAAAACAACACTCCGACATTTATGGCACTAAGTTTGGCTAATTATTTTATTAAAGAATGACATATTGTATGTTTTAATCCATTTATAGTTACACTTAAACAGGCCGACTGCAAAATAATAAAAAAAAAATCAAGCAGAAGTTACTAAGAAATTAGTAACTATTTTGCGTATGATTAATTTTGGGTCACAAGGGTGTTGAAAACAGAAATTCCAGAGTATTACATCAAAACCATGTGAATTTAGTTAATTTTTTTAATTGCTATAATTCCACTTCTCTATAGTACTATAGTAAACCTACCCTTTGATTGTGTCTTACTTTATAAACAAGACAACAACTTCTGTTGTACGATGCATCATAAGCCTCATTCCTTACCATAGTATGTCCATGGTCCCATAAGTTAATAATAGAGTACAGAAATCCCGATTAAAGAACAGGACTTGGTGAGTATAACCAGACCTGTCTAATGCAACAGATCTTTTGTACACAGCATGTTTATGTCATGTCTCTTGTCTGGAAAGTATTGTAGCGTTATCTCTCTGTTTAATTTTTCTTTCAGAAATATTCCAGTAAACTGCATCAGTCTTCCCAATTGCAGCTAAACATGTGTTAGTGATCATTCAAAGCTTCTAATAGAGGAATATATAGTGATTTTCCTACTAAATGTTTAGTTATAGACAACCATGTGTGCCTGCAGGAAATAATTTGCCAAGATGAGTTAAAGTCCAAACATGATGTTTATCTCATTTTGCAGTTGAGCTGTTCACGTCCTGTTGCGAAACATCTGCAAAACAAGTTCCTGCTATCACTTAGATCACAACAGGCACAAACAGTTGATCGCTCAGAAGCCTTAATAAGCTAATAAGACAAAAATTGAGAAAACGTAAGATTTAAGCTCCTTGTCCTAACTTTTCTGTGTGAAAAACTGTCCCTGTCAACAAGCAACAAAAATGATAACATATAAGCCTATTAGTTCTACCACACTTCTGTGCATATACACCGATCAACCATAGCAATAAAATCACCTGCCTGAGATTGTGTTGGTCCCACTCCGAACAATCAAGGCATCCTGGACTCAACAAGACCTCCGAAGGTGTGCTGGAGTATCTGGTACCAAGGTGTTAACAGATCTTTTAAATTCTGTAAGTTGCAAGGTAAGGCATTCATGGATCAGAATTGTTGGTCCAACAGGTCCTACAGACACTAAACAAGATTGAGATCTGGAGAATTTGGAGGCCAAGTCAACACCTTGAACCAACTCTTTGTCGTGCTCTTTAACCATTTTGATATTATCCTGTTGAAAGGGGCCACCTTGTCAGGGGATACTCGGTCTGCAACAATATTTGCTAGGGAACTTGAACTCAGGTTTTTTAGTAGAGCATTACCCATTGCGTTTGCCAGCATGCATTCTTCCCGTGGGGCATTCTGGAGCCATCTATTGCCCTTGTAAGCGAGGCTCACACTCATCCAGCCATCGCTATGATGTACTGTACAGTAAAAGCAAACATTTTCAATTGCTCCATGGTCCAGTTCTGACATTTACGTCCCCATAGTAGGAGCTTTCACCGGTCAGCATGGACACTCTGAAGCTACACAGCTCCATGTGCAACAAGCGGCAATGCACTTTGGTGGTAACACCTTCCTATTATTGCCAGAAAGTAGTTCTAGGCAGCCCTAGTTCACCAGTTGTCCTTCCTTGGGCTACTTTTACATTTAGCAGCTGCCCTTATCCAGAGCAGCTTAAATCTTTATCCCATTATACATCTGAGCAGTTGAGGGTTAAGGGACCAACCTGGTGGTCGTGGGGTTTGAACCTGAGACCTTCCAAACTGTAGTCCAATGCCATAACCACTATGCTACCCAGGACCTCTTGGTAGGAACTAACCGCTGCGTATCAGTTTTGGAGATACATTGTGTTTAGCAGTTACAATATGGCCTTGGTTACAGTCTTCCAGATCCATATGCTTGCCCATTTTTCCTGATTCTAGCACATCAACTTCAAGAACTGATTGCTCTTACTCTGGATAATATACCGTATCCAACCCCTAGACAGGTGTCAGTATAAGGAGATAAGCAATGCTGTTCACTTCACCTGTCAGTGCTTTTATTGTTCTGGACGATCCGTGTATAATATAACGTATTCCCTGTGTTCAGTTTTAGTTCTCGAATGAAGCATTGTGTTTCCATCCCTAGGTTGTTTTGGTGTTATTCCCCTCGCTGAGTGTGCAGATAATTTAATCAGATGCTTGTTATACTTTTATGCCTATGGGAAGCTTTTAAATATCCATACCGTACCCTACACCAAGCTGCGTGCGTGCAGCTGCGGGGCTTTTTAAATAATGAAACGTTCGGGCTTTCTGCGCTGCAGCACAAGCTAACTGAACTACAAGCTCAAATCCGTGGGAAGGACAGGTATTAAAAACCGAAGTGCACAGGAGGAAGGGAAGGTAGCACCGGAAAGCACGAGTCCTTGAGCGGAAAAGCGTGTAGGCGCTAATTAGAAGTCTGTTGATAATGAAGTCTGATAGTTTCCAAGTGAGTTGTGTGTGTGTGTGTGTGTGTGTGTGTGTGAGGGCGTGACACCAGGATACATCTGTGCCGGGATCTCCGTATCCAAGAGGCGAGTGTGTTGTCGTAGAGTCAAAGAGGGAAACACACGGAATGAGGAGTGTCTGGGTAATTATTGGACAGAAGTGATCGCAATGTAGTGCACTGTACATCAGGTGCGCTGCAGGTTTCATCTAAACTCACTTCAGGGAACTTTAGTGGTTCTTGTTTACTGACAGCAAGTGCAAAAAAACAAAACAAGCGAGAAATCAATTCTGTGAGATGCAGCTATGGAGAGGGCTGTATCTGTGAATTCCCTCTGTGTGTGTGTGTGTGTGTGTGTGTAGTCAAAGAATGTTTGTAATGTATAGAATTACAGTATAAGAAGGTGATTCACTGGTTATTTCTTACTCTTTTTCTTTTCTTACTTACATACACAAACGCGCGCGCCCACACACACATACACACACGTCCACATGTGTAACCAACTGCACCAATTCATTAGGAGATGCACAAACACGCACACATACACACACGAATATACAGTATATGTGTAATTCCCTATAGCATAAATTTATTAAACCTGCAGATTAAGTACATTCAGGTTCACACACACACACACACACACACACACACACACACACACACACACACACACACAAACACACACACACACAAACCCATATGTGTAATTCAATGCACCAAGTTATCTCTTTTTACACACACACACACACACACACACACACACACACACACACACACACACACACACACACACACACACACACACGCGCACACACACACACACACACACAAATATACAGTAGACAGTAATTTTACAGTAAATAACACCATTCATTTACTAACTCTGCAGATTATGGACATTTAGGTGTACATGTGCGCACACACACACATACAGATGGACACACACTTGTATGTCTCTTTACTGGGTATGTCCCCCTCATTTGCGCTCTCTCTCTCTCTCTCTCTCTCTCTCTCTCTCCTAGTTCAGTTCTGCAGTCCTTTATTATCTGAATGTTGAATATATCACAAGGTTAATTACATTAAACATTACAGAATTACAAACGTATTAAATATGAGTGAGGGACCGAAAGAAAAACAAGAATTATTAGGGAAGTATATAAACAGTAGTGATGTTAAACCGTGATTGCTTGGAGTTAGGTGTATTGCGTGTGTGTGTGTGTGTGTGTGTGTGCACGCCGTCTCTCGGGCTCTCACACTTTGACGCGTATGCAGCAGTGTTGCCTTCTCCTTAAATTATTCTCAAGTTCTCACCGTCTGTCAATTTGGGAAAATCTGCGACTTTTACGTGCGAGTTTTTTTTTTCACTGAAGGTGTTCCTCATACGTTCGTATTTTTGACAGCGGAGGAGGAAGTGCGTCTCCGTCTCGACCTCACTGAGCACACGCTCCCTCTGTTCTCTCGGCAGCCAGGTTCTCTCTCTATACCTCTCACTCCTCCGTGCGTCTCTTTCACGCTCACTTTTTCTCTTCCTCTCTTATTGTCTTCCTCTTTTCTCTCAGTCAGAGACTCTCGAGGGAAGCACTCGGGAAAAAATTCTGTTTGTTTAGTGGAATTTAGATTAGCACCCTATGTGCGCTCGAAATGAGGAAGTGTGTTGGGGAAGGTGGAATGAAGGAGAGAGAGATAGAGAGGGGAAGATAAATATAGGGGAATTCATGCTGGATTGGAGTTTGATTTCAGCAACAGTGGCTTGACAGGATTAGAATAGGGATTATAGGTGCTTTCTGGGTCGTAGCTCTGTGCAGACTGAAGCTTGGGGCAGATGTCTTTTCTTATTTCCTGTTTGGAGAGAGAGAGAGTGAGTCAGGTTTGAAGGATCATACTGTGTCAGGAAGCACTTAACCCTGCATCATGCGAGATGACATGCTGTCATGAGTCATTACCATGGTGTACAGTATGACCAGTGATACAACAACTTACACGAGCTGTATTATAGCGCTGTCTTAAACTTAGATGTGTGCGTGTTCTAGTCTGTACGTTATTATTATTAGCGATATTTTCAGATCTATATTATAAAATATGAGCATATAGTATATTAGTGAATGTATATTATGGTATGGTATATTAGTATGTGTATAACTGTGTGTATAGTTATGGTCGTCAAACATTCATCAAGCAACAATTATGAGTAACAAATGACAGAAACGATACACCGCAGGTCGGAAACCGTCAATGACATATAATCTAATCCTGATAATATTTAGATTAGTTAAATTAGTTGTTATGTACTGTATGTAGCAAATAAATATGTGTCACTGATGTAGTAGGGAAGCTTTCTATATGGTAATGTCGATCCTTCATTTTTGGAAGGAGTCTCCAGTTTCAGCACCAGTCCTGGATAAGTTACTTAAAAAGTAATCTATTACAAAGTACAAATTCCTACGTACAGTAGCCCCCCCTTCACCCCCTTCTGCAGGTGCGCACAGGGGCGAGGTCGCCAGGTAAGGTCGGCTGGCGATAATTAATGTGAATGGAACTCGGGTTTTCTCCCCGTCAAAAAGCCTCCCCCTTTTTCCCTTCCTCCCTTCTTTAACCTTTCCCCGTTCTTTCTAAATAAAATGACCCCTTTTGCCGTAAGACCTCGCCTCGTGTCTGTGGTGCCGCCCATGCAAAATGAGTTAACCTGTCGCAGCATCATTTTTACAACAAATGTAAAAAACTAAAGCGCATGCTCGTTAACTGAAGCTGCCATGCAAAACGTGATTTTTAAATGCATTTTGATTAATCTTTAAACACTTCATTTGTAACGCTAGTAACGTAATGTTATTGACGTTACCTGTAATCAAATTACATGCGTTTAAAACGTAACGTAACAAATTAGCGCCGACTCTGGTCAGCGCTTTGTAACACATTCCGAAGGAAAAGTTGTTTCTTTGGGTTTTCTACCACAGGAAGGCTTTAACACGGAGCAACAAGACGTTTCTTACTCGAAGTCGAGGTGACTTTTCAAATTGACTATTTGCAGCTTAAATAAGTGATAAAAGATGTAGAAACTTTTCATCTAAGAAGATAAAAAAAGGATTTCTTAAAGATAACAACAGTTAGCTAAAAATTAAGTATGCCACGTGGCTTAGCAAGCATTGTTACTTCGCATGTCCAGGGTTGGGGATTCGAGACTCGCCTCTGGTCTGTGTGAGCATGGAGTTTGCATGTTCTCCTTTGTATGTACTGTATAAGCTGGCAGTACCCCAGTGTGGAATAGGCTGGAGGTCCCACTTGACGCAACAAAGGATAACAGGATCGACGCTGGATGGATGGATGAACAGATGGACAGAAGTATTATGTATTGTGCTTTTATATATACATAAAATCTAGTTATTTGGCAAAATGTTTGAAATTAAGCTAAAGTCAGAGGCGTTGTGGTTAGGGTTCAATTCCTGCCCCAAGTCAAGTAGGAGTTCAAGTTCAAGGAGTTTGCATGTTCTCCACCTGGTCCTTTGGTTTCCTCCCACAGTCCACCGTCCTGCAGATTGGGCTAACTGGTGTGAATTAGTGTTTGTGTGCTTGAAACCTTAAACAGGCGTTCCCAAATTGTGTTGTATTCACGTCCTGGGATATGATCCATGATTCCCGTGACCATATACAGGATAAGCGGTATAGAAAAAGAAAAACAAAAAAAGAATAACACTACATCAAACATTTCATGACATGCCTCATCACTGATTATTTTCCCATATCAGCACATCCTGTCATGATTTGTTCCTTATGTTCGCTCCACCATCCAATACTGTTTTGGAAACCATCATAATAATTCCTTTTCCCAGTTGCCCAATCCAAACAGTTTTCTTCATTAAATATTTTTGCTCCTTCATTCTCTGCTTCATCGCTTTACAGAGGCACAAAACCACTCTCCCAGTCTGAGCAGATGGGTGTACATGCTGGAGTTTGTTTATCCTGAGTTTCTCCTCTCCATCTCAGGAGCAGCATTAGCATGGTTTGACGTGACCCTTTGTTTGATATAGACTCGGAGGTCTGATTAGAATTGGTAAAATGGCACGGAAGCATATGGCCCACCAGAAGAGCATGCATATGCATCTGAGGCAATGCGGAAAGGACGTTCAGTCTTTAACTAAAGCCAGAGTCGGGCTCTAAGGACGAGACAGTCTGCTGGCTCCGTGACGCGCCAAAATCCTTTTTGACATTGGGATCTTTTCTGGCGTTCGTCCTCTACCTTCGTATTCTGTTTAATCTTCTGCTGGTGCGCAGAAGAGAATCGAATCCTTTAGGAACAAAACATAAAACAAAGAGTTTATATCTTTCAAGTCTTTTTTTTTTTTAAGAATGATATTCTTTCCTTTCGTTTCATTTGTATGTCTGCTTGTGTACGTTCCTGCACTAAACTCTGTTTTTATGATTAAACTTGGAGAAGAATAGAAAGATTGGAGACTTTGTTCTATCATTATTTAGTGCTTCTCGCTTTCATGAGCTTATAACCCACAGTACAGAATGATTCAGCAGTGGATTATTTGTTATAAGTTTATTTTTGGTGCATATGTAAAAAAAAAAAAAATTTATGTGTCTTCATCCTCAGTAATCAGTTTATCCAGGTCAGTGCATCTGGAGTCTGTCCGCAAAACACTGGCAAATACAATCTGAATTGGTAATTTATCACTACGTATGTGTATTACAAACATGGTTTTGGACAGTGGGAGGAAACCAGAGGACCCAGAAGGAATCCATATAAGCCTAAATTTTATTTGATGAGATTAACACTGTGGTTTCATGGCGGTGTATTGGTTAGCACTATGGTCGCGCACCTCCAGGGTCTGTGTGTGTAAAGTTTGCATGTTCTCCCCGTGCTTAGTTAGGGTCCTTCGGGTACTCCGGTTTTCCTCCACAGTCCAAAGACATGTAGGTTAGGTTAATTGGCGTTCCTAAATTGCTCCTAGTGTGAGTGTGTAACCTGTGTTGGATTGGCATAAAGTCCAGGGTGTACCCCATCTCGTGCCCAAAGTCTCCTGGGATAGGCTCCATGTCCCCCGCGATCCTGTATAGAAGATAAATGAATGAATGAATAAATGAATGAGATTGCTACTCCAGATTTTTCCCACACCTAAAGACATGCAGGGTAGGCTAACTGGGGTTTCCAAATTGCCTGCAGTGTGTGTGAGTGAGTGTTTGCTTGTGCGCCCTATGATGGATTGCCACCCTGTCCTTACTATGGAGGCAGCTGGTCTGGTTACTGGTCTTGTACTTCAGTGGTTTGGGGTTTGGATCTTGCCTCTGGTTCTCCCCTGGCTTGGTAGGTTTCCTCCAATTACCCAGTTTCCTCCCACACTCCAAAGACATCTTGTGTAGGCTCATGTCTCATGTCATATCCCTTTTTTCCATTGCCGTGTGACCTGGTCTGTTATCTAATGTGGGCATCTGTTCTGAGTTAAGCCTTTAATTACTTTAAAGTCTATCTCAATCCTTTTATTTCTTCGTCTTGAGGTAAAAAATTGTTGATCGGACAAGTAATGGTGCATGTCAAAGCACCATTTGCCAAATATTTACATCAAGTCTTGACCCTCGCTTGTTCTTCAGTCCATGATTATGAACATTATTCTGATGAAAGATGGACGGCCCTCTATTACGCGTAATAGTTTCTGCTGCCTTGGATGCGAAGTATTTTGATGACGTTTTCCTGGTGCACTTTAGCTTTGTATAATACAGTAAATCAGAGTTATCAGCCACATGGCATTGGGATGGATATACTTCAAGAAATGGATGTGTTTGAGAATCAGAATTGATAGAACTCGTTTGCTTTGTCTCTCAGACGACAAAATGATAACCCTGACTTTAGGTCATAGAGAAGAGAAATCTCTTCTTGCATGTACAAAACCCTCGCTCTGCTCTACACAACAGTCCAGATGGAGGCTGTCATCCCGCCCACCTCCTGACAAAGAGTGGAAATACAGTGTTTTCCTGCCAAAAGGTTATTCTTTTATCCTCAATTACCCTTGTTAAGAGACTGATTAGACTGATGCTACGTGCCGGTGAAATAAAAAATCGTTGTTACTATTGTTTTTAACACACTGAAGGATGCGTCAGGAAGCAGATTTATTCAGTTCAAGTTCATTTGGATGGAAGGGATTAGAAGGCTGGTAGGTAACAGGAAAATGATTAGGGTCAAAACAAGGATATACATCTACTGTACATGCCACCAGGCAATAAATACCTACCACCTCTGGGAAGGTATCCATCATTTCCAGCTTGATGCCCGACCGTATCTGAGCATTCCAGGTTACTTAAGGGCCCAACAATAGAAGCTTGATGGCACTGGAGCTCAAACCTTGGACCTTCTGATCTTCAGTCCCACATCTTGACTACAAAACCTGTGCCTCAATACAATTCATACAAACTCTGAAACCACAACTTGGGAAACAATGCAGAGAAACATGTAGTTAGGAATGCACCGCTGTCTTCACTTTTTCATCATAAGTGACTCTTCGTCCTCTAAGGGCCGCTTTTAGGGGACCACACTGATGAAAGTAGGATGGAAAAAGGTCGGGACAGTAGGGAGGATGCTTTCACACCTCAAAACAAAGTATCGGAAGAAGTGTCACACCTGCTCAGCAACCTTGAAGGGAAAGCACTGATAAGACGGTGTGACAGGTGACAGGTTTTAATATAATTTGGATCATTTTTGAAACAGAGAGGGAACATTACAACACTAAGCGACAGGTGACAAGACAGGTGTGAAGGCCACACACTGTGTCCATTCCTATCTATAATTCTAAACCCTGTTAAAAATTTAAGGGAACATGTGTTCCGATGTTGTGTGACTGAATGTTAATTGCCATAAAAGCTCCAAATAAAGGTCAAAGTTTTGGGGTTCTGGTCACTCATTCAACATTGTCTCGATATTGGTGGCTCAGTGGTAGGTTTGTCGCCTACCACGCGGAAGACCCGGGTTCGATTCCCAGCCATTGTCCAAACCCAAAGCACTGGATGTAGTGCAAGTCCCAAGCCCGGATAAAATGGGAGAGCTGCATCAGGAAGGGCATTCGGCGTAAAAACCTGCGCCAAGTTAATGTGCGGATCAGTTGGTCCACTTTGGCGACCTCTTAACTAACAACAACGTTATCTCAGCGTCACTGCAATGTCGTTAAAACCATTGTCCTGCTGGGTTAATTGTTTATCGCACTCAGATATCGATGGTTCCAATATCCTAATATTCACTCCGTCTGACTCTGTCGGATGAATGAAAATGCAGCATGTTACCGCATATCCTTGAATCCTACTTGCGGATTGCGTTCCTGCTTCCAGACTCACGATCGGTGTATTTCAACACCACCTGGTCGGATCATAACTTTCCCTGTGATGGGTTTTAATACCTTTATTTACTCTTTGCTGTCTGAGTGTAGTGCTATAACAATGAGATACAGCCCCAGCCTCTGCTACTGCTTAGAGAGCGGAAGAGAGCAAGGAAAGAAAAGAGCCATTCGGAATGAGAGAAGGTAAAGCGAGACGACAGGCAGAGAAAGTGGGAAAAAGCAGAGGCGAAGGGTGATATTAGCCCCGCTGAGTGTGTTCTAACTGCCTATCGAGGTAATCTTAGCAAACTGCTAACACACATCCCGCTAATGTGATTTATCAACAATGTGAAAGGAGTGCTACATTTTCACGGGAGAAAGCAAATGGAGCGTCTCATCTCAGCTCTGCTCATAA
The DNA here is from genome assembly GCF_024256425.1 of Clarias gariepinus. NCBI lineage: Eukaryota > Metazoa > Chordata > Actinopteri > Siluriformes > Clariidae > Clarias > Clarias gariepinus. Next base: position 13,422,286 of record NC_071127.1, on the reverse strand, counting down.
GAATATCTAACACGTGGGGCGGAAAAATGGGTTCGATTGTATAGTCGCCACCTTTATTGTCTAGCGCTCCCTGTCTTCTTTTCCCTTTGGTTATTTTTTTAAAGTGATATGTTTCACTTTTTTCTGCACTATATTCTGGGTTGATCACATGGACAAAGGTGCCATAGCGAGGTGCATCGTTTTCATATTCGAAATCCGACACCGAATACGTCAAGGGCAGGCGGAGCAGATGATGATTGTCAAATCAATATCAAGGAGCGTCAGGTCCGAGTGAAAAGTAAGATGAAACGCAGCTCCTGTCAGCTTTTAAATCAAGGCAGACATGACGAGGGTGCGCGGAATGTCAATCTGTTTTTGGCGCACGCACAGTATCATTTAGATCATGCGCTTGAAATGTAATGATGCTGCTCTGATTATCATTACAAAAAAAAAAAACATGGCTGATGATGACACAGCCTGCAAAGCCCAGAGGGAAGGTTATGTACTGGAGGCTTTGTGTTTGATGCTGTGACACAAATCAGATCTTCACTTGCATACTGAAAGCCAGCATGATTCATAAGCCAGCCAGGGTTTTTTCCCTCCTTTTAAATTGCATCAAACTTTTAAAACTGGTATCAGATAGCCACAGGCGCGTAGTAGAAGGTAGACAGTGATGTTGTGCTGCTCTGTTGTTTCCTGACGCTCCTCTTGTCAAGCCCAGCAGTTGGTATACAAAAAAAAGATCGTGCAAAACCAGTGGTGTTTCTTTCTTTAACAATGCATGACAGCCAGAAGCTTCTGGTTCTGATTTTGCCAACTTTTCCCCTCACCATGATTGACAGCTGAAGAGTTTTAGGTCTGTCATTGATCCATGTTGGCCAGATATAGTGGTAAAAGGATCAGGACCGGTATGGACCCAAGTCTTAGACGACTCTTTTCCAGCTCAGACAAGCAGGGATGCCAAGGCTAAAGTTCCAGCCTGACTATATTTCAGCAACCATGCACGAAAACAAACTCCTAAAATCATAGGGAACTGGAAAAGGGAGTTTTTTCTGCAATATGCAACCTGAATCTGTACATCTATTATCCACTCCATAATCCGTAACAATTTTAAAAAAAATGAAAATAGATGCATGCAAAAAAAGCAGGTCCAACAGTCAAAGTCCTCCGAAGAACTGTGGGTGGTTCTCTAGGATGCAGAGTAAAACTTGGGAGCTAATTTCCTTATAAAAGTGCACAAAAAGTACCTGGACGTCCTCAAGGCATTGACCCACCATCTACAGTGTATACGCCGAAGACTGTAGGTTTCCTTTTTGTGGAAATTGATTTGACTTAATTAAGATTATTTGCCATATTTGCCAGAGAAATAAAAAACTAAATGCATCCCATGTCTTAAAGGTTTGTCCATCCTTCCCTGTTTTTTTTTTTGGAGTGAAAACATAAGGACATTGTGGCGAACATGACCAAGAGAGAAACAAATTCAGTGAGGGTCAACGGCGTAATCAAGGGTCTCTTATTCGTCTTGTTGGGCCATTGAAAAGACCTGGTCTTTCTTCAAAACCCTGTTATCTTCTGGGATTTCATGTTAGAAATGAACGGACAAGGCTGCTTTTGTGTGCACAGTGACTACCTTCTTTTTTTTTTTAATCCCCGAGCTGTTCTTTACCCCAGTTTTTCAGCTCCGTCTGGCCTTCACCTCTTCCATGTTCGACAGAGAAACGCACAAAGGCGGACAGCGATGTCCTTCCCCCTTGTTCCATTCTGCTCGGCAAGCCGTAACCTGATCCAACTTTCCTCCTCTTCCATCTCTTCCATCACCTTCCTTCAGAGCTCTACAGGTGTAATTAATATCCGCGCCGCGGCCGTCTCTTTCGCTTTCCCTCCAGGGTCTCCGGTGTCCTCTCTGCTTTCGTCCGCCGCGATAAGATGTCTACGCGACTAAGAGCGAAAACTTATCCCGTACTGAATGCTCAAGCAATACAAAGAACCGACAACGAGGGGGGTTATGGTAGATAGGGGCGAGTAAATAATTGATTGGCAGCACTTTTTTTTTTCTTTCTTTTTTTTAATCCGTAAATGAGATGGACTGCAATGCTTTAGGTTTTCGTGTCACCCTATCCTGCCACCATTAAAATAACAAGATGGAGGATAATGATCCTAGTTTAAGATGCGGTTTTGCGCTGGAGTGGAGGAAGAGACTGACAGAGAGTGAAAGTTACCAGGGGGCAGGTCGCTTTCCTCCCCAGGACGATATTCTGGCGATAGGTAGGTTCTTGGAAGAAGATCCGCACCTAGCCTGGTTGACGTTGATCGCCGCTTATCTATGTGTCACTACAGTACGCTGGACGCTCATCAAAGAGGCGCGCAACAACAGGCCACCGCTATCTTGTCCATTAATCTACTCCGTTTACATGCCACCTGGTTTAAGTCGTCCGAGAACAAAACCAGCCATGGCTGAACAACCAGGGAATTATCAAAGCATCAGCACCTCCAGGTCTCTTTAATCACAGGTAGCTTTCAATCAGCAGAGAAGCAGAGAAACGGACCGAAACCAGGGGAAAGGAAGGAACGTAGAAAATCAAAACGGAGAGGAAAGGTTTTTTTTTTTAATCACAATAACAGTTCTAGCAAATCTGTTGCTAACATAGTAGAGCTCACTGTTTCTCTCTGCTTTAGTTTTATTTTTGTTTTTCTTCAGATTTTCTCCTTAAATTAGTCGTGTCCAATTCCTCCTCGTCACTAGGGGGCTCCCACATTAAGGCTACTACTACCACCCAGTGGGGAGGGCCAAAGACTATTACGTGTTTCCTTCGAACCACATGACGTCAGCCGACCGCATCTTTTCAAACTGCTCGCTCACGGAGTAACACACTCGGAGGACAGCGCTATCCGCTTCTTCCACTTGCGTGAACACACAGACGTCCCTGATTGGCTGTAGAGTCGTGATTAATGTGGGAGCACAAAGTACCTCTCATCCCTCCCCTCTGAGAGAGCTCGACCCATCAGCTCTCTAGACCTCCGGCTGCAAGAGGTTACAGCATCACCCGGGAATTGAACTCACGATCTCCGAATCATAGGGTTCGCCACTCTGAGGCTCGAACCCAGACCAAATTAACATGGACACTGTAAGAACTTTGCAAAACTCCACACAGACAAGTTGCTTTCCATTCCGAAGTGCACTTCACATTAAATATTGGATATGTTTTTAAATAAAAACTGATAAAACATATACTATTGAAATGTGTATAACTTGTAAATAAATTATTGATTAATAATAATAATTGATTAAAGATGAATAAAGATTCTTTCTTTTTCTTACAGATTAAAATTTGAATGTAAATTTTTGTGTCCTTTTATAATATAATGCCCTCCTCGATACTAAACATATAAATCCTTTTTCAAGCACCATTTTTTTTTCACGCTCCAGCGAGACCAATGACTTTGAATGAAATTTTTCATTCCCTTTACCGGTGAAGGGAAGACCCAATGTTCAGTTGTTCCCTACACCTTCTCAGTTCCCTTTGAACTAAACATTTCAAGGGTCCTTCAGGCCGATCGGAACACACCTACTGTACTGTAACCTGAGATCAGAGATGCCCTCTGCTCCGTTGTTCCTTCTGTACTGATAAGGTATTCAAAATGTAATTGCGCCTATTATAATAAGTGCAGTAAGCATTTTGGTATTAATTATAAAGTAAAAAGACTGCTGATTGGTGAATAAAAATTTCAACCCCAATGTACACATAGGAGTGTGTTTCCAAGGGAGGAAGTCACCATATCTTCTGACCGCCATGGTCACCGGGATGCTTCGGCACCTCTGGTGATACATCACTACTGTAGCCTTGGGCATGGCAGCCGGGCTGAACACAATAAGCATCTGCTATCCAAAACCCTTTCCCATCTTCATCCATCAGAGGACGAGCGATGCGTAGGAAGCTGAGATCACCGTGAATAAAGATGTCTATTAACTGAATGAAGGATACTTCATAAAGCGGCGCGACCTCGGAGAGGTCACGTGATGTCAGCCGAGGAACGCCACCGGCAAAAGGCGATAGGCTCTAGACCTGGCCGTCCCTGCCCTCCTCCCCACTAATACGTTAACCATCATGCATTCTGCTCGGCCTCTAATGAAAGCATAAGGCCTCATCAGTCACTCAAGAGCGCAAGGCAAATGGAAATTCAGTCATCCTCAGGAAAGACACACACACGCTCCGGCAGGCGTGTGCATACACCCGCACATGACTAATCATCATCGCTGCCCACGGTGCAGCAATAACATATTAATATTCACTATAAAACCATTACGGATTTTTTAAAACGTCCTCTTCCAAGGAAACCGCCGTCGTTTCTGTGTCTCCACACCAGTCAGATGGATCGAGACGTAAAAATCTAATATCCGTCTGCGGAAATCAGCGAACCTTGTTTATTTAGGTTATATCACTATTTATAATGCAAATGCGCAACTCATCATCTTTTACATATGTGTATTTTCAAATGGTTTTTGCACACTGTTATAATGTTCCTTGTAGACAAAAACAGACAATCTGGATTAGTTTGGATTCTTGCGCTGATATTAGGACAGGGAAACTAAACACAGTCTCACAGACACAGTAAATAAAATCATGAACACAGATGGCCATGTTAAATATAGAGCCCTCTCCAGAGACTCCTATTAACTCTATCAGCTTCAGCCCAGGGTCTGTTTGTCACATTGCAGAAATTCCAATAAAGAGAGTAATTGCTTTAATGACTTGTGCATCGGTGATTTGTTCGGGAAGACTTCACCATGATAGACTTAGTGGAAATGCAATTACACATTACTGTACTTTACAAATGAGACAAATTCTATGATGAATTGTTTGAAATATATATTAAATGCATTTCATTATTAATACCGTATATTCACTTACACGGTCTGTTTTTTTCAAAATGTTCTTTTAATTTCGATATTGAGATCTCGACCAATATTACAACAATATTATTTTACATATTGTTGTATCTAGTACTTCTAGAACCAAAGTCATCAAATATCAGTATCTGCATACTGTATACAAGAGCCGTTCAAGTCAAACCGGGACTTGCGATTGCCATTTACAGAAGACTTGAGGCACAGCACACTGATAAAAAAAAAAAAAGGAAACACTTGACTGGTGCAAACTCTTTATAGAAGGCCGTATGTCTGTGAATGATTACAGTCGTTCCTGTGAACATTTTGCGAGTGGAAAGATAACTTCGTCATCTGTGAGAACTATACACACACGACATCATTCACCACAACCTGTTGCACATTACAGGAACTCAGTGGAGAGTTATTGCCATATTCCTCATACAGTCCTGACCAGACAAGCCATTTCCTCATTAATGGGGTTCCTGGGAGGCCAGGGTTTCAGACGTGAAGCAGGCTGTCTTCTGAGACTGAAAAACCTCTACTAGTGACACGCTGAGACAATTACATTATAGATTATATAGAAAGATTTTACCAGATTTTACTATAACTGTTATTCTGCGCAATCAAAAGTCCCGGTTTGACTTGAACAGACCTATAATTGTTCCAGATGTGTGGATTGCAATTGAAAACCCCTATTTTCCAACCCAGGCAGTTACTAAGCATTCTGTAAACGTAGCGCTAATGTTAAAGTACGAGGTGTTTCTTTATCCTGTAAAACTTCATATCTGACATGAATGTAAAAACCTCCCACTCGTGCTCCTTGTACGCGGCACCCTGTGGGATCCTCCTGTCTCGGCGCAAAGCTTTCATCTCCAGTTCAGATGATATAAACAGAAGGCGTGCAGAAGAAAAATATTCATTACTGCGTATGCTAATCCTGGATATACTCTTTCTGTCTCTCTCTCTTGCTGTTTTGCTCTCAGGGTTTCTTCCGCCGGAGTATCCAGAAGAACATGGTGTACACGTGTCACAGGGACAAGAACTGCATTATCAACAAGGTGACGAGGAACCGCTGCCAGTACTGCCGTCTGCAGAAATGCTTTGCTGTCGGAATGTCTAAAGAGTGTGAGTGTTATAAATTATGCTAACTAGCTCACGAAAGTCTGGTCTAGGTCCCAGAATGGCTTGATGCATGTAGGGTGATGAGTTCAGATAGGAAATCTGAGAATCATATCATAAAATAGATCAGATGTTTTAAATCAGCCAAAGAATGCCAACAGCACCACATACACAGTCATATACATATCTATACAGTTTTACCTTCTAGCGCTGTTGCCTTGCACCTCCAGGTTGCGGGTTCGATTCCCGCCTCGGATCTGCGCTTTTGGAGTTTGCATGTTCTCCCCGTGCTTGTTGGGTTTCCTCGTTGTACTCCGGTTTTCTCCCATTGGCGTTCCCAAATTGCCGTAGTGTATGAATGAGTGTGGGAATGTGTGTGTGCCCTGCAATCGATTAGCACCCCGATCAGGGTGTACCCCATCTCATCTCCTTGAATAGGCTCCAGGCCCCCGCGACCTTGTATACAGGATAAAGAGGTAAAGACGGCGAGTGAGTGAGTTTACTTTCGTCACTTTTTATTGTCTTTTCCTCAAACTTTTTAATTATAGCCATGCATGGAAACTTTTTTTTTTTTGCTATATTCAGTGTTTTTTTTTTTTCTTTTTCTTTTTTTTATTTGCATAGGCTGAAGTGAGTGGCACTATTGCCATTGCAGCATTTCCCTTTGTAAAGATAACATCAAGATCAGCAGTTTCCTAAATGGGTGAAATGGCATTTGCGAGATAAAACCGTAGATACCTTTCAGATATGAGCCTATTTTTTTGCCTTTAAGCACTTTTACTACATCCTCCACTGATAACTCACTCACTGGCACTCGGATCCTGATGCGTTCTTCTACAGTAGATGCACCCATAGCATAGCGCACTTCACTTGCTTGCTCCTTTACTTTAATAAATATTTTTTCCTAACCTGCTTCATCAGACAGCACAAAGGAAACTGAAAAAAGAATTAAAAAAACATGATTAAGACCATCGTGGCACATCAGGACACCGCAGATTCACCCGTTGCTCCTGTAGCACCCTTGAAATAGGGCACTCGGGCTAGTGAATGCATCATTGCGCCGTCTGCATCCTGGCGCTCTTGTCGCCTTGTTCTCACACATCGGAGTGCTTTGCATTTCACACGTTATTGGAGCACGTCGATTGCATCAGCGTTTATGGCTCCAGGTCCACTTCATGCTCCATTTGCCATGAGAGAAGAGGTGATTCTTAGCCGCGCGCTTTTCCGGGACAAAAGAACAATCCAGACGGTGATTTCTTACACATTCATCCCACTCTTCTTTCTTTATTCCATCTACTGTATAAATGAGCAGAGGCTGTGAAGCTGTTGTGCTGCTGGGAAACTCGAAAAAAGTTTATGAGTGCTCATGTATAGCAAAATAAAGATGTTAATTTAAATAGGGCGTATTTTGCCAAAAAAAAAAAAAAAAAAAAAAAAATATATATATATATATATATATATATATATATATATATATATATATATATTTTTTTTTTAGGTCTTCAGATGGGTTTTTACTGTTAATATTCAAGCAGAATATGTGAGAAAATAAATATATCATGAAAAGGAATTAAATAAGTCTATGAGATTTTTTTTCTCCTATTGTGACCTGATTGTGGCTCAGCACTGGTTCATTTATATTGTAGGGTTTCAGCTCTGGTTCAGAGGTGAATCAAATCTTTAAGGATTCGGGTTAATTTTATCAAACTGAATTAAAATTTATAATCTAGACTTTATCGACTACTTGTCCAGCGTTTAATACAATTTAGTGTATCTTACCAGTTCAGGTGGTAACAGTATCCGAAGCCACTGATGATAAAATCTAGGACAGTGAAACCTCGGATTGCGAGTAACGCGATTGTAAGTGTTTCCGCAAGACGAGCAAAGTTTTTTAATAAATTTTGACTTTGAAAAACGAACAAGTCTTGGTTTACGGGTACCGAGTATTATGTATCACGCATGCGCTTCTTGTTTTGGCGCCGAGCGTCACGTGATCACAACTGAGCGTTTTTTCTCTTTCTTGTGCTATGGAATTGTGGGTAATCGTCTCCCCTGCTGGGTCTTAGTGCGCGTTTCTTACTGGTATAATTAACATTCTTGGACGCGTGTATTGTTTATTATAACACTGTGACCACGTGTAAAAACATTTTATATTGTGTCTGTAGGTGTGTGTGTACAGCACGCGTGTAAAGCAAAAGCAAGACTCATTAGAGAGGTTAAAGATTAATTTTCTCTCTCTGCTCAAGGCTCAGCCTGCTCTTTGTGTCTGTGTGCGCGCACGTCATTGGACACCGTGCCACACACACACACATACACACACACACACAGACCCCTCCTACTTCGCCTTTACAGACACACACTCTCTTTTTCTCTCTGGTCTACACAGAAACAGTGCTCTGTCGCGATTCTTTTTAAAGGTAAAGTGTAGGTTAATTTGTTTTATTTTTACTTCACAGCAGTGATTCCGTTAGTGTGTTGCTCAATCGAGTGTCATTAGAGAGATTTCTTGTTTATTTTTCAGATAAAACAGTGTTTCCGTTGTGTGTGCGCGTGTGAAAAGAGTGGAAGGCTACCTGTGTAAGACGAGAAGGGGGAGAGGGGAGCTTACTTTAGATTCACACACACACACACAGCGCCTGCTTGCACAAACGAAAACACTTATCTGTCGCAATTTATTTAGCCTTTTTTAAGGTAAAGTACAGGTTAGTTTTTTTTTTTTTTTTTACTTTATATTTTGTGTTGATTATTTTTATGTATTCATTTTTTGGGATGTAGAACGAATAAATTAAATTTCCATTAATTCCTATTAAAAATTCGTTTTGATTTACGAGTGTTTGAATACGAGCCCGCTTCTGGAACGAATTATGCTCGTAATCCAAGGTTCCACTGTATTTAGCAATTATGAGCAAGGTAATTTAGGATCTGGGCAGATGTTCAGACTTTAAAATACACAACCAAGACAACAGTTCTTTATAAAGAAACAAGAATTTATTTGACTAATCTACGATACCTTACACTACACTACTTAAACACACACATGCACACACACACTCAAACAGTTCAAGGGTGAAAGTTAAATAGGGTTTTCTAGTATTGTTTACTAGACCTGAGAAAGTCACAAGAGCAGAGCCTTGGGTTTAATCTTACGGTTTAGTCAGTTAGCGAGCACCAGTTTCAGCAAGGTATGAAGGTTTGTTTGTTTACTTGCGTTGCGTTGGTGTCTTCCTCGGTGATTCACCTTCAGTGGTAGGGAATCCTTTCTAAATCCTTAATAGTAGGGAGCTTAGAAACGTAAATCGTGTTGTATGTTTTATTAAACTCTGATATACTGTATACAAGAGTTAGAGACAAGCAAGACAAACTCTTTAAAAATAAATACCAATTTAAAGAAGGGAATTTCTTAATAATGCTGTCAGTTTAGCCATGTCACTGAATGTCTCAAGGAAAGCTAAAACAGGTAATGTTATTTTTAGGCCAAGGAGCCTTAAGGAAGATGTCAGCATCTGGCAGTCACCTGGTGAGAATCACTCCTCTGGGTGATGCTGGAGAATCATTAGGACACAAAGGTAGCTGTATCTCTCCCTCTCTCTCTCTCTCTCTCTCTTGCTCTTGTTTATGCTATCTCAGGTTTTTCAGATCTTTGAGCCTAGGGATGGAGAGAGAAGGGGGAGAGGAGAGGAGATGAGAGGTGGGGAAAAATGCAGAATGCAGCTGGCCGTATTTAGATCCCAGGAGGGAAGATGGCTCGGGTCTGGTTGTCCTGGTGCTTCTCTCCTCATGAACATTCACCAGTCATTCTTCTGTCCTGTTTCGCCTCCCCCTACCCCACATTCACTCTGCGCAGGAATGATATCCATGGCCCTGACACGCTTCTGCACAGTCTGTCACCACTTCACTGCCAGTGTGTATTTGTGTCAAGAGCAGGGGAGAAATATTGTGTTTATTTCCCGGGGCATCTGTTGCGATAGAGGGTCGCATGCTGCACAGATGGCCGGCCTGGACGGCAACATCATCGAAGCATGCCGTTAACATAACCATCTCTCTCTCTCTCTTATACACACGTACACACACACACATAAGCAAAGAATGTTCCTGAGCAGAGATCAAGGCAGAAAAATGAAACAGGGATGGCTGGTGGGTCATTAAAAGGCATCGTATAAATGAATAAAACAAATACTCGAAGATTGTTATAGCTTCTAAAACATATGTTTAGAAAGATACAGAGAAGAAAGGATTTGATTTTGTTCACAAAAACGTAATAAACCTAATTAGTATAATTGTGTAGTACTGAGTCTGGACAACTTTATCAGATAAAAAATAAATAAAAGATAAGATTATGCCTATTTAATGAACACGATTATTAGATATTACATTTTTAGATCTGATTAGTGAGAAGATTTTGATTAATTTTCTACGACAGCAGCTCTGACTATGGGTTTAGCTACAAGGCAAATCGCAGGTTTATATTAACGCTCTTGTTCGAATGCATTATAGTATCTGGTCAAACAACTTGCACATAAATCTACATGTGTAAGTACATTTTTAGATTTGAAAAATATATTTTTAAAATATAAGTTTTCAAGGATCTTGCACTATCATAGCTTTATAACACGCTTAGAAAAATATGTAGCTTCCCCCTTCCGCAGGAGAGAGGAAACTGTGCTTTAGTTTCATTGTAAATTGACAAGCTGCATTTTTGTCCCTTGTTTCATTAATATTACAAAACATTAAACGGAGCTATCAGTGAATAAAAATACATGTAATTCCTTAACTTTTCAACCTTATAATGAAAATAGAAATGAAAAGATGTCTTTGAATCAATAATAGTACACATACCACAGAATATTGTATGCCTCTTCCGAATGGTTGAGATGGCCCTTTGTGGTAAAAGCATAATTAAAAATAGGTGTCACATAAAATGCTAACATTTTTTTGTGGTGAAACAGCATACTATTTAAAGACCAAGGGGCATTTGTGGATTGTTTTAGAGAAGCCTACAGTACCTAAACCAAATGGTAGAGAGGGCTCAGCCAGGTTAAGTTCAAGACGTTATTCAGTATGATGCAGTGGCTGACAGTGCTCTACCAAAAGGTTGAGATATATATATATATATATATATATATATATATATATATATATATATATATATATATATATATATATAAAAAAGGATCAGAAAATATCAGGGCGTTCAGTTTCTCACCTTTTTTCTCACATTTAAGTGTTCTCCATATACAGAATAATTTCTTCAAGAGAGGTTTCGAAATAGAAAACAAAGCCCCAGAGCCTCTTCTCACATCCCCGGCTTTTTATTTGTACGTGTTAAGTACTGCTCAATAAAAGAGCCGATTAAGCTGATAATAGCTGCTAGATTGAGCAGAAAGAAAAGACACATTACGAGTACATTTTGTCTGAGAGAGGGAGAGAGAGAGAGACACTCCCACAGGTAGGATCCTCAGTTGGATTTATTTCCTCTTGCAGAGAAGAGTATTAAATGTCATTTATTTAATAGTGTTCCGTGCTTTGTGTGATGAAAGGGAGTTTTGGCTGTTAAACTGCGTAGGAGCTTATTGGGTAAAAAAACAGAATAGTCTACTCTGAATCACATTTGCTCGTGATAGGGAATATTTATCAGAGCATGAGCATGAGCATGAAAAAACACTCTTACATGATACTTATAAGTTTCACTGCGCTAACGTTAACAACTTGAGTGTGGGTAAAAATACACCTGCTTAGACATGTTCAAAAAGTTACTTAACTAGCTGTACTTGTATCATTGAGAAATGAGATTTTTTTTTTTAGATATAATTGAACTTCAGCAGGCATTTCGTCATAGATTCTGTTAAAACACAGACTAACAGTTACCCAACACACACGCAAGTCACGCTTAGAAGCTTTTTCATGATCTAAGTGTGCCAAGTCTTATAAAACTGCACAAATCTGTGTCTCAAACTCCTGATTTTAAGCTTTAAGTTTTCACTCCAAATATTGATTGTTTATTTTTTCCTCTTTATTGCTTTTTATAGAAGTTTCTTTTATGCAGAAATGTTTTTAAAAGCATCTTTTGCTTATTCCATATTTTTGTATGTGTCCAAATCTTTTGCACTGAACTATAAGTAAAACAGCTGTTAGGTTTTACTGAGCTTGCTGGAGAATACGAGTTCTTCTGGTAACTTTGTCACACTCGCTCCTTTATATTTTTATGTAAATCCCAGGAGCGTACATTAGGTTTTTTGTTTTCATCTAAAAACTCGTCTGTCTTGTACTAAATATTTTTCCTTTACAGCCATGCATATATTCTTCTGTAATGTTATTTATTTATACATTTTTAAGTTATATATGGAAATACTGAATGCATAATTATGCAGACATGATAAACATATATAACAAAATTGGTACAGCATATAATACGGTGCCTAGCACTAATACCATGTTTTGGCTGAGTACATTAGCTTGTTTTTCATATGTTGCTAACTATAGTCCTGAGCGGCTGTGCTGGATAATGGAAACAACACTAAAATGATGCTTAAAGCCTCTGTACGGAGGAGGATAAGGGCCACCATAAAAATCTTTTGTTTTTATTTGTGTAAAATTTATTTGTGACCTGTTTTTCTCCAAATGCTGACAAAATCAGAATTCTTATTTTAATCTCAGAATTCATATTTTTTTCTTAAGCCCTATCCAGACGGGACTAGTTTTCCAAACGACATTTGAGATTGAATTTTTTTTTTAGACGACGCCCGTCATTTCATGCTAGCATTCGGACAGGACTAACATCTCCGTGTTTATTACGGAGGTAGGAGTGTCTGTGTTTTACATGTGGGCATTGCACAAGATCACATGTCCACATCTCCATTTATTATTGGTGCGCAAACTTGAATACCAGCGCGTTAGAGATAGTACGGTGGTTCACGTTGACCAAAACACAAAAGAAAACGCGTTTTAAAAAAAAAAAGATCCGGCAATCACAGACATTCGCACATTTTTACAGAGGTCGTGTAAGAGAAAGACAGACATGGCAGATTCGGACGGGATTAAAATCACAAAGTACGTCTGTGAAACAGAAATTTCTCTAACGACCCCCTGTAAAACTAGTCCCGTCCGAATCGGGCTTTACAGTACTGACTTTAATCTCAGAATTCTGACTTTTTTTGCTTGGAAAACTGATATTGAATTCAGAAATCTTTTTGTCAGAATTCTGACTTTAATCCCAGAATTCTGACATTAATATCGTAAGATTAAAGTACTTCAAGAGAATTCGAAGATAATTTTTCATTTTTATTTTTTTTTATGATTCTCCTAATCATCTGAGGCGGTGACATAGGGACAAACTGTTTGAAATCCAAAATAAATGTAAAAACAAAAGCCTTAAGTTACTTAAGTAATTGTGAATGAAAAGTAATAAAAATCGAATAATTATTCCTTAAAATTCCATTTATTTCAAGACACAAAGGCGTACTAAGAGATATAACGCAGACAGCCTTTGCCAATTTAATCCCTGCCCTTTGGATGTATTAATTTGCTCAAATCGTTGGCGTTCCCAGCGTGGCGAGCACGCATCGTGGAAGACGTGCTGTTCTGACACGCAACCCCTTTGTAGACCCTGTTAGTAAATCAGCTTGCGCGGTCTTGCGTGTTCTCGAGTTTGTTCGAGCAGTCAGTCGCTAAATCAGGGTCTCTGTGCATATTTGTAAATGTCAGAATGATCATAGCAACAGAAGAAAGAAGAACACTTGAAAGAAATCCAAAAAAACACTGTGTGACTAGTATACCATTTAGAGCACTTTAAGCATTATTGAAGGCACTTAATTAGACTTTGTGAACCACTTCAGTAATACATGTTCAAGTACCTCGTTAACGGCTGAGAAAAGTGGAACCTGATTTTGCTTTTGTAATGCGTTTGTCCAGGGGTTCACCACGCTGTGCCTTTTGAGATGTTTTCCTGCTCATCGTGGTTGGAAACAGTGGCCGTTCCTCACATTCTCTTTTTTTTGTTTTCAGATTCTCTTCCCGTCCCCTATCCAGTTTGGTGTGAATTTGGTTTAATGTAACGGTATACATGCATTGCATATACAAAAATCTAGAACCGCTGTTCAGACTCAAGTGTCCAGGACATGTTGTGACCAGATCATGCGTAGGATTAGGAGAGCCCATGTGCTACTCATAGTGGTATTTACCACACTGACACCTGCTGCTGTAAACGTGTCAGCTTCAAGTGCCTGTTAAGTCAGTCTGTTAGATCCCTATCACGCTGTAATCTCTGAAGCGTGCTGCCCAATGGCTCAACCACGTAAAGAGCAAAGCCCCTAAATCCATTCAACTGCCTTCTCGGACTGAGGAGCAGAAAGAATTCTGTTCTTTAATGCATAAGGCACATTAACTTAGACAAAGTGCTTATGGTTTAAAACAGGCCATGATGTAGGATACTGTCTGTATGTCCTACATATACCGAATGTAATTTCATTGTCTTGTGGCTCTCTTGCTTTCCCTGCTCTCCATCTTCTTCAATGTGTTTTGTCTGCATTTGTCTTTTTTCTTTTCCTTTTTTTTTTCCTGGAGGCCTGAATGCTTTGCTGCATTGATCCTAACAAACATCAGAGTGCCCCTGCTGTTGTGTTTCTGTGTGTTAGTGGCTGTGATCAGAGACTCATGAGGCCTTTTTCAACTACAGCAAATAGAGCAAGGCTACCACTGATCTGTGGACCGTACATGCCAACTCTGATCTACCCACCATCTGAAAACACAAAGCCCTCCTTTATGTCGTTGCTTACCCTCTTTACGTATTTGTCTGTTTTTTTGACATCAAGCAGTAAAACCGGTTTAGCTGGACAAACAAATAATGTAATTTTGCATGTTGTTGTTACAGTACCAGTGTCAATTAAAATACACCACTTCAAGATTTTTATTTTTTTTTTGCTAAGTAGATTTACGATTGTAAGGCTGCTCGGTCTTCAGGCTTTAATTACACAGTGTTTCCAATTATGCAGGACCCATGAACCCTTTAGAAGGTAACAGCCGAAATCCCAAATAATTTGGTTTTGCCGGTGCCCAAAGCCTGCGTGATGGAGGAGTTTAATACTTTAAATATATAAATGAATAATTGTCTCATTTGTTTTAAAACTAGCATGCTTTTTTCGATTGTAGTAATTAGTAAAACCATATTAGTGAAGGAAACATGAAAGGGTGAAATTTGCATAAAATTACACTACACAGGAACACCATCTAATAATAGTGTATAAAATACAAATTAAACGAGAAACATGTTTGTAAAAATTCCAGAGATAAAGGTAGGTCTTATTTAGGAGATTGTAGCCTTAATTTAGATAGATTAGTGCTAAATTGTGTGCGTTGTGGGTGATTTTAAACAGAATAAACTGGAGAACTCGAGAAAGAGAACCATATCTACAATACATGCTTTTATATACAATTGATAGTATTGGAAAGGTTCCACATGCATGTGTGCTTTTCTTTCTATTTAAGATTGAATTAAAGAAATGGGAACAAATGTTTTTACTGCGACAGGTCGCAAAGTACCTCAAGATGCAATTTAAAAACCGACTGTTTAAGAAACAACCTCAACAGCAACCTCATTTCCCCTCTCGTCTGGTCCAAACACTCAGTATTCAGCATCACCTTCTCACTGGTTGCTCACTGGTTCACGCCTTCAGTTCGATGTTTTTTTATGCTTAAATAATTGATAGGTCACTGTGTGGTTTAGCAAACAAAAAACATTCTTCGAAACTTCGAACAGGGACAAAACTGAGACAAACCCCCCCAAAAATCCCAAGGAAGCCTGGAGAACTCTTCTTCAAGATTAAAATAGAAGAACGTTTGGCCTTTTGGAAGCAAAATATTAAAATATGAGGGGTGGCTCAAGACAAAAGCTAAACTTAAAACGAAAATATTTCCAAATATGAATTAAAATGCAAAATATAAAACAAGAGTGTGTATTCAGTTGACAAGATTCATAACTGCACAGAACTTGAACTGGGTTTTTTTTTTTGGTTCGTTACTGGCAGGTTTTTGTCTCCTGTTTACAGTCGAGTCCCTGAACTTAAACAGTTTTAAAGAATCCTTTTTGTTTGTTAAACCACACCGTGACCTATAAATCATACAAGCATAAAAAACATCTAACTTAAGACATGAACCAGTAAGAAACATCTGAGCAGGTTATACTGAATGATGAGTGTCCACACAAAAAAAAATGTCACATGGAAATGTTTGTATACTGTGTTGACTTTTTTTTTTTATCATAGAGTGTATTATAAAGTATAAGAGAAACAGGTTACGTCTGTGGTGTGTAGAAATGTGGAATGGATGTCACCAAGGCGGGTAATTAGCTGAGAAGCCAGCCAAGGCATTCATTATGCATGTAAAGTAAACTACAGCGTGCTGGGGGCATCGTTGTTTTGAGCATCCATCCTCTACAGTCCCGGTCACCTTTCTTCAGATTATGTTGAGGGAAAAAAAAAAGTTCAAAGGGATACAGTAAGTTTTTGTATAATATTCTTTATACCCCTTAGGAGTGAGTAAATCAAAGCAAGTAATGGTGTGGATTTGTGGAACTTAATAACCGCACAGACTTACCTTGTTTTCCAGTATTTATGCAGTTGTGTAATACCCCTGAAGGTAGAATACACGTAACAAGGCCATGCAAATATAAATCATAAATACAGAGTTGCTGATATTGGTTTAACCAAGGTATATATGATTTTTTTTTTTAGGCTTTGCTAAGGAGGTGTATGAAAACTACACTTTTTTGTAGTTGGATCAGAAACTACTGTATACCTCGACTCTTTAATGATCTACTCAACTTTTTGGTGTGGAAAAATTTAAAACATTGTAAATGTGTCGTCTTTAACCTGATTGAGCCACTTATACCGTTTGGTTGTGGTATTCTATGCTATAAAAAATTCACTACATGCTCCAGTCTTTTGAATTGATTTATAGCATATAAAGAGAAATAAAGTGGCTGTAACAATTATTCTTTCTGTTGCACCACAACACAAGTTTTTTGTTTGTTTATTTGGTATTTGTAAATATGCTGAGCTTTGAAGTGGCTTTTAACCATAAAGTACCATCTCAACTATTTGGAAGAGGACTATATTTGGTCTTTTTGCGGCAAGAAAAAAAAAAGAGATTTTCTTTTTTTGTTTTGTTTCTTGAGGTTGTTAAAGGGGTAAAAACAAAACACATGGAATGTAAAAGACTTCTGGAGTTTACAACACCATATCTCGTCAGCCATTAGAAAGCATCAGAATTACCTCGTTGTTTGATGAAAAAAAAAAAAGGAGAAACTGCTTATTATAAAATCGCAATCACACCAGACTTTTCTCCCTCTGCTACGTCTGCTACGCTATTCCTGTTAGCCGTGCTAGCTCCACTGAATATACATGCCTTCGTCCAAATTTGTGTCCACACGTAAATGCATTTGCTGTATAAATATTAATGATCGTGTTGGAACCTTAGGGCAGGTGCATGGGGAAGCCTCTGTGAGTCAATTCTATTTTCCCTGAGATCATTGGGGAATTGCAGCGGCCTTTGAATTTCCTAAGACATGCATGGTTGAGAAATGTTTTTTTTTTTTTTTTTCCGAGCTAGCACTGATCTCTGGTTCAGAGTACCACATCTCTTCTCCTGCATCTCCTCCAAGGCTTAATGAAATCGGATGGTCCCCAGACGCCCCCCTGCACTGCACCAGGTGTCCTCCGCTTAATGATGTCGTATAGCTTGTCCGGCTTCATAAGCCTCGTCTGTATTAATCATGGGAAGACTGGAAGTCTGCATGACTAATACAGAAGGTGAGAGATTGACTCTCTTGCTCCATTGGTCCCGGCGAGAGCCATGCCAATGAGAAGTTAAAGCCTCAAGGCCTCGATGGAAGACTTAACGTCCATCACGTCTAAGTGACCCTCCTTTGGATAAGCTGGTCTAAAATCTGCTTTCATTGACCTCCTTTTGTTCAGCTCTTGTAAACCGTGGTGTGTTTTTATTGACCTCGTGGTTATGGAGATTTTCAAGGCTTTGTCTCTTATGATCTCTAATAAGCTTGGACACAGTGATGACACACAGGGGCACCTGCATTGACGGTGGGATTTCAGGAAGAGTGAAGCTTTCTAGATTTTTTTTTTTTGTAAAAAAAGAAAAAAAAAAGTCTTTTTAATGCTTGTAAGGAATCATATTTTAAGAAATTATTTTTAAAAATGTATGTTATTGGTGACGCCTTGATTTATTGTTTTTTTTTTTTTGTATGTGTGTTTGTACTAAATTAAAGTCCAATTAGTTCAAATGATAAAGCAACTAAGAGGTGCTGATTATGTTAATTCAAGTGAGTTGATCCTTAACAGAACCTACCGTATAGGCCCCCTGATCATTTATCCCCGATTTCTTTTGCAGCTGTGCGGAACGACAGAAATAAAAAGAAGAAAGAAAGTCCGAAGCCGGAGCTGACGGAAACCTACGAGCTCACGGCTGAGCTAGAGGCCATCATTGAAAAGATCCGGAGGGCTCACCAGGAGACATTCCCATCCCTCTGCCAACTGGGCAAATACACCACGGTGAGAATTCACCTCTTACACACACACACACATACACACAGCAAATCACAATGGGATGGAATGCATCAAATGTAAAATATATTTGATTTATGTTGCTCTCACTTAAGGATTATTATAATAATCTAAATGAATTAGTGTTCTCTGTCATTCCTACAATTTATGTTTAATCTCAAGAGAGAAATCCAAAGTTGAAGAGTTGAACAGGAAACAAGAACAATGAGCCTCAGTTCAAGAAGTTAATAATTGTTTGAAGTGAAATGTGGGTGTAAAGAGTACGTGCATCAAAAAAACTGATGAAATATGTGCAAGAAAAATGACAATGTAGAAATTAGTTCATATTATTTTAACGTTTAAATGCTGTGGGCATTGGCAACAATCTAATATGAAACAGCTTAACTGTTAGTCATTATTTTATTTATTTATTTATTTTTTATCATTTCATTTTCCCAGGCATAATTTTGATTAACTTTAGTATCATTTAAATGTTCCTATTATTAACTAATTAAATTTTTTAATTTTTTTAACACATAGAAATAGCCTTTTACAAATTTAATACCTGCCTTTTGGGTGTACTTTCTACATTTAATTTGATTGTTCAGGCTAATAAAATCGCACTATGGGTGCAAAACTAATTTATGTGCATTGCCACAGCTCTGTATTTTATACCTTTAGGTAAGACAAATTGTACATCAATCAAAGCAAACATGCAAAAAATGCTATTCTGCATATACTGTATGAAATACATAATCCTTTGTAAGGAAATCAGCTCTTTTTTGTTGTGGAGTGTCAAACGTCAATCTTTTACACTTGCAATACTTTTAATCAGGGTCTCCATGTCTAAAAAAATATTTTGACTTGTTTTAAGGGTTTGCAATCAATTATACCGTTTAGTCAGTATGAAATAAATCTTCAAGCATAAAGAAAATATTATACACATGGACACACCCAAAAACTTTATATGCCGATTAGGATTGAACTAAAATGCCCACACTTGTACCAGCATCATAATGACCCTGATTGAGATATGGTTTTTCAAGGCTGAAGTGGAAGAGTAGAAGAACTGCCCTGACCTCGACCCCAATGAATACCTTTGAGATCATTAGAAAAACCAGCTGCACCCCAGGTCTCCTCAACCCACATCAGCGCCTGACCTCACTAATCATGTTACGGCCAAACAAGGAAAGGAGTGGAGGTTTTTATACCGCCAAGTTGGGACTATATCTAAAAGTATATATGGCTGAACACACCCGCGTGGCTAGACGTTGTGGTATTTGTAAATCATGCTGATGAGACGTCATCTCTACACTACGCAGGGTCAAATCAAAAGGGCTCAACCCTGTTTGATACGTGTCTTACGCGATAATACTTACCGCAGCAGGAACAGCGGTAATCGATGGCACATACTCCATTCTAAATCCTACTATAATACACAGTGCTCAATTGTGAGTGCTGTCTTTAGCAAATCCCTGCAAGTTATTCAATAACTCGCATTCCTCCTTTCTTCGTGCTGTTTTTTTTTTTTTTTTTTTTTTTGCTCCAAGCCTTTTTAGTTTAGTATCTGCAAATAAAACACTTCGGATAATCAGTGAAAATCAATAGCAGTGAATTAAGATTAGACAGTTCCTCGCAGAGCCTGTTTGAACGTTTGCAGTGCGAAGGAGGCTGATTAACGTTACATTTGAAGGCAGTGTGACAAGCTACTTGATGTTCAAGAACTTAATTAGGTGTCTGTTGTCAATACCAGTGATGAAGATGCCTTCAGTGTGCATCAGTCATGGCTTCAGTGTGGAACTAAGAACATCTCATGAGTAATGCACACAGCACAGGCTCAATCCTTACAGAGGGTATGAGCACACAAAGTGTTAGTGTTAGTGCATGCACCTATCCTCGCATTGTGTACAGAAATAACCTTCATATTTTATACATAGGCTAGGTGGGCATGGTGGCTTAGTGGTTAGAACTGTTGCCTCATACCTGACAAGGTCAGGGGTTCAAATCATGCTTCAGTTCCGTGCGACTGTAGTTTGCATGTTCTCCCAGAGCTTTAGTGTTTCTGTCCAGTACTCTGGTTTTTCCCATAGTGGAGTTCCTCAGCAACATAAGTTCTTCTACAACAATGACTGCTGTCCTGAAATCACTTATTAATGCTAACGTAGATGGATGGGCTACAAGTTCTTTCAATTTCTCTGTATTTCTCTATACTTGGCTGTACTTATTCTTCCCTCTCACCATCCCTGCCACTCAGAACCCGCCCCATAACATGATGCTGCCACCACCATGCTATACCATAGAGACGGTATTACTAGTTGTTGCAAGGTTGATGAAGTATTTCTAAAAAAAAAATGGAGGACTTCTAAAGCTCTGTTAGAGAATCCATTGGGTTCTTGGTCACCTTCATGATTAAAAGGTTCTGGTTACTAAGTTTGGCTTGACCCCCAGTTCAGACAGAGTCCTTGTGGTTTGAATCTTCTTCCATGTCACAATGATGGAGCGCACTGTGCACCTGGGAACATTCATCGCTTTATAAATGGTTTTAGGTTAATAACTTACTGCCTTGGTTTTCATTTGACATTTACTGTAAATTGACCTTATACTGTACTTATTGTGGTGTGCCTTTCTAAATTATGTCCAATCTTTTGTATCTGCCACAGTTTGACACCAGTCGAGTTCTGTAGGAATCTCAAGATAATCAAAGGAAGCCAGTCAAAATTGAATGACTTAGCTAAGACCGAAGCAATCAAGATTTGGTTGTAGTGTAATCCATAAGCTTAACTTCAAGAGGTTTAACAAAAATACTCTTTCGCCAGAATAAGCCAGAGCTTATACAGTATACAGTGGAACCTCGGATTGTGAGTAACGCGTTTGCAAGCGTAGTTGTAGTAAAATGTTTCAAGTCAAGTTTTTCGAGTCAAGTTTATCGAGAATGTTCCAGCATAACCAGTTAAATAACATTTTTGTGCTTTGGTACTTTTTGCTCCTGCTGAAATAAAAAAGCAAGGATATTTGGAACTGATAGAGAAAAAGTATATGAAAAAAAACCTGCTACAACTTTTACTCAAAAATATAATTTCATGGCGGTCCTGTTTTTTATACCATTTATTATTACTTTTTTTAAAGGTAAAGTGCCGGTTAATTTGTTTTATTTTTACTTTATATTTTGTATTAATTTTTTTTTTGTATTTATTTTTTTGGGCTGTGGAACAAATAATATGAGTTTCCATTATTTCCTATGGGAAAATTTGCTTTGGTTTAGGAGTGTTTTGAAATACGAGCCTGCTTCCGGAATGAATTATGCTCGTATCCAAGTTTCCACTGTACTGCTTATCCTGTACAGTGTGACGGGAGGCCTGGAGCAATTGCAGACAACACAAATTACAAGCAACTAGGAAACCCCAGTTATCCTAAATTGTATGTCTTTGGACTGTATGGGGGAAACTGGAGTACCTGGAGAAAACTCAGCAAGCACGGTGAGAACATGCAGACTCCATACACACAGACCCAGTTCAAACCTTTAAATCACTACGCCTTATTAACCATTTAATTTAACATAACAGCTATTTATATTCATAGTCATTAAAAGCAACTGAACATTTTTTTTAATGTCCATGGGTTCCAGACTTCCAGTCATTCACTATAATTCCTGTATTTGTGAGTAAGTTCGTGTACATACTTTTGAGGCTGTGAAAATGGCTGTTATTCATTTATAGTAATTGCACTATATTTACACTCCCCTTGAATTAAATCACCCCTAGATTGTTTCCTTTCAGATGATCCACAGGGGGAAAGTTTTATTTTTTTATTTTTTTTTATTGTGTTGCTGTACAAATACTTATGGACCTATACTTATACAATACATACAATACTTATGTATTTAATGCAGATTTGATTTTATTAGAAAATGCACAAGTACAGCTGATTCATGGAGTCTTTTCTTGTTCTCCCGCAGTCAGCCCTCTGGTTTTATATCAATTTAAAGGTGAATCTCAGGGTTCAAATCAAGAGTAGACATTTAGAGCTATTAATCGATTGAACAGTCTATCTACACTACAATGACACACCTGGCCAACCAGAAGCACGTGTTCCAATATTTTTGGACACTCTGGGAAAATGGGTGGCTTTAAACAAAATCCATGTTTTAAGTTGTTTAATTGATCGATCGTCTTATATTCATTTATTGATTTCAAATCCAGAAATTTAAGAAAAGGAGCTGGCATTTCCATTCGAATACTTTCAAAGGGGGGCGTTTGTACGGTTATCAGATTGTATGTCGTATAGAGACAAAACAAAGACATGAGAACCATCACACTCGGCTGTCAAATATGAATGCTTTGTCACAGACCTCAGATGTGTGCAGCTGGAAATGACAGTCGGGCCCAAACAATCCTCTCCCTCCCAGTCATTTTTTTTTTCAGTCTGAGCAAATATCTGAAACAATAAAACCAGACAGCACACTGGAACCTGCCGGCTTGGTTCTCTGAGAATGAGTAGTGGACCAGAGCTTCAGGGAGCTACTGGGGAAAGTACAATACTATAAATCAAACACAGGCCGAACCGACTTGACTGGCAACATTCATCATCAAATTGATCTAAAGCTCTGAGCAATGCTGACCCATGCACGACCTCTGAGTAGTGAAAGACACGGCACCATGCCTCTGACAGTTGCCTTTGGGGAACAACCACTAACGCTGCCTCACTGAGAAAGGGCTAGAGTTTAATGAAACCGTCTTAAATCTAGTGGTACATTCAGCAGAGACATGCAACATGGTAAACAGAAATATAGATCACCTTTCAGATATCACAGAGCACTTTGACGAGAAAGCAGGAATGTAAAAAAAAAAAATCAGGTTGATAGATGGCCTGATTGTAGGTTGAGTAGGACAGAGAGCATAGAGCATAGTAGTTGGCTTGCTTAAGGATACACTGAACACAGCATGGGGTTTCTGTGATTGACGTCCCTAAGTATGTAGTTGTCAGCCAGATGGATGTGCAGTAGCATTCACCAACCTGTTGTTCTTGTGGTGGCTCCAAAAACTCAACTACAAGAATTAAAATATCATTTTGTAAAAACAGGATTGTAAATTAGGGCGGCATGGAGGTGCAAGGCGCTGTCACTTTGCACCTCCAGGGTGCGGGTTCGATTCCCGGCCAGGTTCGAGTCCTGTCTCTGTGTGCATGGAATTTGCATGTTCTCCTCGTCTTTGGTGGGTTTCTTCCGGTTTCCTCCCACAGTCCAAAGATAAGGCTAATTGGTGTTCCTGTGGTGAGGGTGTGTGTATGTGTGTGTGCCCTGCGATAGATTGGCACCCTGTCCAGGGTGTACTCCGCCTCGTGCCCTATGCTTCCTGGAATAGGCTCCAGGCCCCCCGCGACCCTAAATACACGAAAAAGCCATATAGAAGATAAGCAAAGGAGTGATGATTGTAAATTATAATTGTTTTCTGAGAATAGAAATGTTTTCTAGCAACGTCTGATGTTTTTTTTTTCCCCAAGACAAAACACAAACAGAACACAACGTGACTTCGGTCGTACAAAGTTCTAAATTGAAAATCCCTAAAGAAAGTGCACAATAAATAAAAGTACCTGTATTACACACTTGTGGGATTTGCTCTCAGTTTCCAACACGTGCTTCGAATTTTCTCTCTTCCCACTAGCAGATTCATGTTTGCCCCAACAGCAATGTCAAGCCTTCAGACACGCCCGTAATTTGCATCAAGGCTAATTATCCTCCCTCAAATCCTGTGAGAAAGTCCTCATTATCACTGCCGATTGGTTCCTCATGAGCCTTTGAAAGCTCTTTATTGGGAGGAGAAGAGGAGCCCGAGATTAGGTTAGAGCTCCTATTATGCAGCGAAATATTCAAATTCAGCGCCTCTGTGATTTGGGAGTTCATGTGCGGGTGAGGGAGAGGGTCTTATCCTTGACAATGAATAACACTTTATTGACAGCCAGCAGTGACGAGAAACGACCGTGGCAGCCTTAAAGGCAAAAATAAAAGCCCGGCGCTGAAGTAGAAAGCTTTTAGATTGCTCATTTGCTGAATCTACATAACCACAGTGTTATTTCAGGACCCAGCTGCCTGTCCCGGATTTCTCGTCCCGCCTCAGCCTGTGGTGGCGGCGGCGGCGGCGGCACGCTTTTCGAACGTGGGCCGTTTACTTTCTAATGCCGCGAGTTGTCTAATTTCTTCTGGATAAATGCCCCTAAATGAAATTAGAATTCCCCGGCCACTTCCTTGCTTCTCTCTATTGAATTATGGTGGTGTGGTAATTGACTGAGATTGCGAAGGGAAAATCAAACAGCGCAGGCTGGCTTGCCGCTCCACTGGTCGCTCCCTCTCTTCATCTCATCCCTCCATCCCCTGGCCCCAGGGAGGAAGAAGACAAGTAGCTTTAATATCAGAGACTCGGCCCCGGGTCCGCGCCGCGCTTCTCAGGCGAGCTCTGGCAGCGAAGTGTGCAGTCGCGAAAGGCTTGCGTTCGAGCTCATTGAGAATGATTTAAACACATCCATACCCTGCTTCTCACTTAACCAGAGATCATATTTACAGATCGCCCTCTTTCTGCCAGCGACAATAGATCCTGCCGATGGCGTCCACTCTCCTATCCACCACACTTAGCGTCTGCTAAGAGCCACATTCCCCCTTACACGCTGAATGATGGTGCTGTTAGCTAAAGCAATACTAAACCCTGATGCTGGTTTGCAGAATTGGGGATATTTCAGATTTGATGGGATGACATTCCTCAATGGGGTAAAGCTTCATTTTTCAGAATGATGTCCAGCGACTTTCGATCTTTGCACCTGTTCAGGGAACAGATGTGGAATAAATTTCATAGATGTTCTACATCTGGTCGCATGGCGCAGTGATACCCTGAATGCACAAAAATTCTTCAAGGTGCTAACGTTCTACCTAGATACAAGTAACATTTGACGTTTATTTGGAAGTAATTAAAAATAAAAAATTAAAAATACATCATATATACAGTATTTTTACAGTACAGCACAGCGTTAGAATAGAGTCCTTTTCATGTGAAAGCACATTCTCCTACATGAAATGCCGCACTTTTGAATAAAAGCGTGACAAATGCTGCTTTTCACAGTTTGAAGCACTTCTCTGGACTGACGGACACAGGGCGCTCTGATCTTTTATTGCTTTGGATTTTGCATCAGTAGCACAAAGGACACAGTCTAAATCCAATCTCTCTCTCTCTCTCTCTCTCTATCTCTCTCTCTCGCTCGCTCGCTCGCTCGCTGTGTCCTTGCTATTTGGACCCAGGCTGTCTAACTGGTGCCGGAGCTCACTGAGCCGGAACAGATGAGCTATTTAATGTAAACTGTTGGAAAACAAACAAATTGGCTTCAGCTGCTCGGCCCATGGCCTTAATGAGCAGATTGCGGGTGGAGCAGAGCGCGCCGCAGTGCCACGTCTCGCTCCTGCTCATGGATAATATGGCCGCACTTAATGTAGCACTTACCCTGACTGTCTCTGTCTCTGTCTTCCTTTGAGCCTGTAGGTTTCTTCTTTTCTTTCGCATTCTTTGGAAATGTATGTAAAACCTTTATACTCTATAGAAAAAACAGGACCGCCATAAAATTTCATTTTTGAGTAAAAGTTGTGGCAGGTTTTTTCTCATATACTTTTTCTCTATCAGTTCCAAATATCATTGCTTTTTTTTTTTTCAGCAAGAGCAAAAAAGTACCAAAGCACAAAGATGTTTTATAACTTGTTATGCTGGAACATTCACAAAAACTTGAGATGAAACGTTTTACTCCAGCTAAGATGAAGAACAAGAGAAAAATATACAGTAGCCGCGATCGGCGGGGTCCAAGCGCATTTTCAAAAAAGTCGCTATTTCTGAAAAGGTCAAATTAGTGGGCTGCGTCAAGCAAAGAAGGATGTTTAAAAGAATCCTTTAGAACATGATATTAAAACCTAAGAGGATAGTACTTAACTTTGTGGAAGAAATCTGATCATGAATGGAGATCACTTAAACACTCGCTGAAGTCGCATGATAAATCAACAATAAAAAAAAAACAATAGATATGTTTAATAGAGAAAGTGGCTTTTTTAATGTCTCTTTAATGAGTATGGTTGTCATGGTGACAAACCGTGTAAAGTCGTGGCTTGGTTTGACCCCGAGGAGTGTAACATGTTCCCGCCGTGTCTATGTCACTTTCCTCTGGTTCCTCTTCAATGTCCAACAACATGCAGCTCGGCATAGAGACACTCCGAGCCTGACCAGGACAAAGCGGTCGTCCCTGACTGTCTCTAATCTGCCCTCCGTCCCTCCTTCCTTGACTCGGCCCGATCCCCATCCAGTCCCCTCCGTGAATAATTGTGTGTGTGTGTCTCTCTCCACATCCCTGTAGATCCCGTCTGTGAGTTTTTGTGTATAAAAGCCTCCTACCCTATCTCCCCCTCTGTCTCGCTGTCACAGCTCTATCAGTATCTTCAATATGTGGGCTTCAATCTCCGCACAGCTCTGTGCCTGCCGGAGTAAACAAACGCACACACGCGCGCACACACACACACACACACACTTCATTAGAGCCTTTCAGTTGTTCTCCTGACAGCTTTGTCAGAACCTTTTCTCTCTACAGCTGTGCTCTGAAGTTTATATACAGCAACAGTCAAAAAGTTTGGAGAAACCTAGCCGAATAATATTGTTTAGGAATATCTTCTACATTTAGGTTCAGAACTGAAACCTCAAATGTGATTATGCACTGACCAGAAATTTTATTCTACTTGATTTGTTTTTCAAATGACATTCTAGTTATTAGCATTTCCTTTCCTGTGTCCAAAATACCGAATACGAGGGTGAGTCAAAAATTAACCGCACTGCATTTATGTTAAAACTTGTGTCGGTCTGATGGGCGCTTTGCGTTCGAGGCTACCGTCTCGGTGTGCAGGTGTAACCGTGGTACATCGGTTCTTTTGTAACTGCAGAACGAGCCACAATGGACACCTTTTAAGGAAAATAAAAGTTTTTTTAAAGAGACTGGTGATGTGACATGGATTCGTCACTACGAGCCTGAGAGTAAAGGTCAGAGTTTGGAACGGAAACATCCTCAATCGCCGAATGGAAAAAAGTTCAGCAATAGCTGGAAAATTTCTCGAGGGCCAGAAGTATTGGAACATTAGCCGTAAAATGGGTCGTTACAGTGAGGCGCTTGTTGAAGAGCTGAAGCCTAAGCTTTGGATTAAACACAGAGGACTGCTATCCCAGGACGTCGGGATTTTGCATGACTATGCATTTCGCACACTTGTCCCCACACTCTGCAAAAACGTCGCTTTGAGGAGTTAAAGCACCCAGATCTCGCTCCATCGTACTTTCACTTGTCTGGCCTCCTGAAAGCAGCCCTACGTGGATGAAGATTCACCTCTGATGAAGAAGTGAAGACAGCGGTGCATTTATGGCTCACATCTCAGCCTTAAACTTTTTTTTTTAAAAAGGGAATACGAAAGCTTGTCGACAGATGGACAAAGTGTTTTGACAAAATTATGCATTCCACTTTTTCTGAAAGTTAATTCAAATGAATTCTACAGCCAGAGTTCGGCAGCGGATACACTTTGACTCACCCTCGTACATTTAGTTTATGTTGTGCTACATGTGTATTTTTCTTGGATCAATGGATATTGATTGGATTTTCTGAGGAGTACGTAGGTTATGGAGATCATTATTTTGAGTCCAATAATAAACAAACCTTCCTGACTGTATATTTGTGTGTATGTGCTTGTGTAGAACTCGAGTGCTGACCACCGTGTGCGTCTGGATCTGGGTCTGTGGGATAAGTTCAGTGAGCTGGCCACCAAGTGCATTATCAAGATCGTGGAGTTTGCCAAACGCGTGCCGGGCTTCACCGGACTGACAATCGCTGACCAGATCACTCTGCTGAAAGCCGCCTGCCTGGACATCCTGGTGAGTGTGTCTCTATGTATATGAATCCCAGGTGATCAATCATACTTTTTATCATTAGATCAAAGAAAAGGGCATGTCTAGTAATGTAACTATGAGGGGCGTTTAAGTCAAACCAGGACTTTTTCCAGAACATTTTGTGTGAAAGAAGCCATAAAGCCAAGTGACTTTTACAGAAGACTCCAAGCTTGATGAGACTTTTAGCCGCAGTAAAACATTCGAACAGTGCAAGCGTTTTTTAAAAAAAGGTCGTTGCAGTAGCTCCTTAAGCATCCAGTGAGTGGAATGCCTGATCTGCCAAATTGCAGTAAAGGAGTTCCTGGGAGGCCAGCGTTTCAGATGTGAAGCAGTCCGATCATGCCTCCAGCGTATTGATAAATATTTCTACCTTGATGGTATCCAAGCACTAGTAAAACACTCTGATGAATGCATTAGTGTAGAAGGGATTACAGTGGTGTGAAAAACAATTTGCCCCCTTCCTGATTTCTTATTATTTTGCATGTTTGTCACACAAAATGTTTCTGATCATCAAACACATTTAACTATTAATCAAAGATAACACAAGTAAACACAAAATGCAGTTTTTAAATGATGGTTTTTATTATTTAGGGAGAAAAAAAAATCCAAACCTACAAGGCCCTGTGTGAAAAAGTGATTGCCCCCCTTGTTAAAAAAATAACTTAACTGTGGTTTATCACACCTGAGTTCAATTTCTGTAGTCACCCCCAGGCCTGATTACTGCCACACCTGAAATCACTTAAATAGGAGCTACCTGACACAGAGAAGTAGACCAAAAGCACCTCAAAAGCTAGACATCATGCCAAGATCCAAAGAAATTCAGGAACAAATGAGAACAAAAGTAATTGAGATCTATCAGTCTGGTAAAGGTTATAAAGCCATTTCTAAAGCTTTGGGACTCCAGCAAACCACAGTGAGAGCCATTATCCACAAATGGCAAAAACATGGAACAGTGGTAAACCTTCCCAGGAGTGGCCGGTCGACCAAAATTACCCCAAGAGCGCAGAGACAACTCATCCGAGGGGCCAAAAAAGACCCCAGGACAACATCTAAAGAACTGCAGGCCTCACTTGCCTCAATTAAGGTCAGTGTTCATGACTCCACCATAAGAAAGACACTGGGCAAAAACGGCCTGCATGGCAGATTTCCAAGGCGCAAACCACTTTTAAGCAAAAAGAACATTAAGGCTCGTCTCAATTTTGCTAAAAAACATCTTAATGATTGCCAAGACTTTTGGGAAAATACCTTGTGGACCGACGAGACAAAAGTTGAACTTTTTGGAAGGTGCGTGTCTCGTTACATCTGGTGTAAAAGTAACACAGCATTTCAGAAAAAGAACATCATACCAACAGTAAAATATGGTGGTGGTAGTGTGATGGTCTGGTGTTGTTTTGCTGCTTCAGGACCTGGAAGGCTTGCTGTGATAGATGGAACCATGAATTCTACTGTCTACCAAAAAATCCTGAAGGAGAATGTCCGGCCATCTGTTTGTCAACTCAAGCTGAAGCGATCTTGGGTGCTGCAGCAGGACAATGACCCAAAACACACCAGCAAATCCACCTCTTGAATGGCTGAAGAAAAACAAAATGAAGACTTTGGAGTGGCCTAGTCAAAGTCCTGACCTGAATCCTATTGAGATGTTGTGGCATGACCTTAAAAAGGCGGTTCATGCTAGAAAACCCTCAAATAAAGCTGAATTACAACAATTCTGCAAAGATGAGTGGGCCAAAATTCCTCCAGAGCGCTGTAAAAGACTCGTTGCAAGTTATCGCAAACGCTTGATTGCAGTTATTGCTGCTAAGGGTGGCCCAACCAGTTATTAGGTTTAGGGGGCAATTACTTTTTCACACAGGGCCATGTAGGTTTGGATTTTCTTTCTCCCTAAATAATAAAAACCATTATTTAAAAACTGCATTTTGTGTTTACTTGTGTTATCTTTGACTAATAGTTAAATGTGTTAGATGATCAGAAACATTTTGTGTGACAAACATGCAAAAGAATAAGAAATCAGAAAGGGGGCAAATAGTTTTTCACACCACTGTATATACAAAGAAGTTTTGAAAGAGACGTGGTCTGTTCTGCCCAATCAACAGTCCCGGTTTGACTTGAACACCCATCATTTAAACAGGTAAATAAGTAGGATGTTTCTGATTACTCTAGAAAATGTTGTAGCCTTGCTGCAAGCATGTGTTAGTTTTCACATAAATGAGGAAGAAATAATTGTAGCTTCATTTATCAACAAATTGCTGCTCGAGAAATAAATAACTTTCAGCATTATCAGTGTTAGACCGATATTAATAGATTATGTTTTATTCCTTAAATCAGAGTTCGACTAGGGTTTTAATGAACCCCGTTAATCCCCATCGTGGTGCCATAACATGCGGCTCAGGAAGACGTTAAACATCAGTGTCAAATAAAGTAACATTTTAATTAATTCTTTATTAATATTTATTAGTTTTTATTATTAATATATATAATATCCTAATGTGTTTTGTAAGTAAAGTAATAAAAGTTTTTTTTAAGTGCATTACTTATGAGCAACCTGTGTTAGGTCAGAGCGAGATTCACTCATTAACTCCGTTTCCCAGAATCCATCAGTGCATGTGTCCAACATGGCTGAAACCATCTCCCATAACCCTCAGCCACGATCACGCTCACCTGATGACTGATTGCACACACCTGGACTCAAACACATAAATAGCCAGGACGCAAACACATGCTTTGGGACGTTTGCTCATGGTGCGAACAAAAGTGCTAAATCAGGACGTTTCATGATGAAAAGTCTTTAAATGTGGATTTATATCCCTGAACTGAGACAAGGCCTAACCAAATCTTTAAAAAAGAAACTAAAAAAAAAAAAAAAAAGCCTGGTAAAAAACAAATCATGCAAGCGTGGCCACAAAGCCAGTTAAATAATCTGAGGTTGGAATAGATGGAACCCAGCTGTAGATTTGAGTTTCCAAGCAAGCAAATATTTCACTCCAATCACAGGGGGGTAAATACTTATAGTTAGAAAAGCCCTGATTTATTTGACAGTTGAATGTTTTATACCTGCTTAGCTCAAAGTAGGATAGCACATGGTAGCTCATGGGGGAGTAATGGAGGACTTGTCTTGTTAGTAGGTAAATATATGGGTGAGTCAAAAATTATCTGCACTCTTCAAAAAAAAATTTTTTTATATAATCCGCCTGCTTTTTAATACACCGGGTCCGTCTGTCAACAAGCTTTTATATTACCCTCATTTATTTATTTTTTTTAAATGTAAGATGCGAACAGATTAGAACATCTGAAGTGAATTTTTATCAGGAGTCGATAGTGTGAGAAGACGCATGGTGCTCTTTTTTTTTAAAGTGGGGTGTCTATTTTTTTTGCCACATTTGCAAATGAACTGATGTACCACGTTCACACCTGCACAGAAGCGACCGGGGAGACAGTAACCTTGAACTAAAAGCGCTGATAAGGTTTTAATATAACTGGAGTGAGGATAATTTTTGACCGAGTTAAAAATATTTCCTTGGTGTTTCAGTGTTGCAGATGCTAAGACCGTGGGTAATTATGGGACATGTGCACGATATAATATATGTTGCCTCTACCTTAAATTCTACCTCCAATCCAAATTTATTATAGTTTTCACTTACTGTGTCTCGTGAGTTAAAAAAAAAAGAATAATAATTTATATACCAACACAAAAAGCATGCACTTCTTGTGTGGGGGAAAAAAAAAGAAATACACCAAATTTAAAAGCACCCTTAGTTGCCACAAGTTTTTGTTGTCTTGGTTTGCGTCACTTGGACGCGTCTCAGAGTTGCTAACCCACCAGAAACGAAAAACAAGCTGTCACGTAATTATCTGCGTCTCGTCTGTTCTTCCCGCTTAAAGTGGAGTGCTTAAAGCAGATGTGAAAAAAAAAACATGAAACATGGTTATGCAAATGGATCAAAACAGAGGAGCAAAAACTTCACGCATTTATATGGAAATTTTTGTTTTCATGTGAGATTTCCGCGAAAAACCGAAACGCAGCGTATAACGCCCCGTCGTCTGTTTCCAGCGTAACCGCGTCGATTCGGTAGCCGTCTGATCTGTTTACGCTCCTGTTTGTTTTCTGGCCTGGCTGTAAATATCCAGCGTTGTGAGTGTGTGAGTGCGAGGCCCTCTGGCTGTTTGTGTGTGTGTGTGTGTGTGTGTGGAGTGCTGAGCTCGGGGTTGCCGTGGTAATGAGCATGAAACTGAGCAGACAGCGCCATGTGATAAGGTGATGGAGGGAGCAGCTAAGCATGCTCATTGTGGAGCTGGAGGGAGAGATAGAGAGAGAAAAAGACAGAGGGACGGCCGCTGATTTGATTAGCTCGTCCCCAGAGGGAAAACAGATGAAGGGAGAAAAGGACAGAGAGAAAGAAGCAAAACCCAAATCGTGTCCCTTAACCTTTTCCTGTCTTTGTCTCTCCTTTTTTTTTTTTTTTTGTGCTTTCGGATAAAGTAAATAATAACCTTGACTTCAGCAGCAGGCTTTCGGCTCTATGAGGCACGTGCCACATTACTTTTTTCAGAAGATGCTATGCTAAGGGTCGACTTTAGGGCAGAGGTCAGAGATTTTTTTTTTTTTTTAAAAAGCAGGCAAGAAGAAAGAAGAGAATTTTATTACATTAAAAAAAATGTGGGTCGAACACAAATACTATAAATCCAACCAAAGGAGATGTTTATGCCTCGCATTGATGCACATATTCGATTGTCTATAAAAAAAAACATGGCTTATAAATTCATAATGTCAAAGTTCACCTACAGTGCCGTGAAAAAGTATTTGCCCCCTTCCTAAATATAGAAGTACAAAATGCGTTTTTTAAATCTTGATTTCATTTATTAAGGGGATTTATTAAAAGCTGTCCTGGCCCTTTGTGGGAAAAGTAATTGCCCCCTAAACCTAGTAACTGATTGTGCCATCCTTGGCGACAACGACTGCAGTCAAGCATCTTTCACGTCGCTGTGGAGGAATTTTGGCCCGCTCTTCTTTGCACTATTCAAATGTCTTTGATTTAAATCATCTAATTGTCCCAAATATGCAAAAAATTAAAAATGATATAAATGAAATGGGGGCACATACTTTTTGACAGCGCTGTAAGTAAAGTCGGCGCAAAGTAAAAGTAAATGCGTGCGTCTTTTGCCCTTTCCCCTTGAGTGCATCTTTTTTTTAATCCCATAAGTTAAATTTTCTTCTTGCTAATTGTGTAAAAAAAACTTCTTCTTTATTACAGCAGACTCCCTAAGAGTATTATTCTTTACGTAGTTGAAGTTTGAAGGAAATGTTTTGTCTCATGCACATGCAGAGAGCATGCACATAAACACACACACACACATGCACACACACACACATGCACACAAAGCCCAGCTTCACCTTGTCCTCTGTGATGACTGTTTACTGTGGCACTGTGCTGTAGAGTTTGGCTTTAAAGAGAAGATCAAATAATGTGTGTGTGTGTGTGTGTGTGTGTGTGTGTGTGTGAGAGAGAGAGAGAGAGAGAGAGAGAGAGAGACTAGGCCCAGGCCCAACCAGCCTGCATGTTTTATTCTGTTTCATCTTCCCGACAATGGTGCCAATCACTGTCAGTGTACGCTTCAAAGGGTTCATATAGCACCCATACACACTGCCTCTCATTTCAAAGTCCATCACACACACTCACAAACGATCCCACCGTTCCTACGGATCTGCTCATCACGCACATATGCATGCTGCATACAAACACACACAAACACCAATCCATAAGTTCACACACGTTATGTTCCTCTTTTCTTTTCTCTTCTTCTAAATGACAACAAGCAGGAAGTTCTCCTACAAGTTTACCCCATTTATTCCACTATCATGCTCATACAGCTTTAAATTTGGTTTCATCAATCCAGCACTAATCTGGTCTTTCTGAAAGAAACAAGTTCAGTAGACAAAGTTTCCCAGACTGTGCATGTTTGTGTGGACGTAGATCCTGCGTATCTGCACGCGGTACACGCCGGATCAGGACACCATGACCTTCTCAGACGGACTGACGCTGAACCGGACGCAGATGCACAACGCCGGATTCGGGCCGCTCACGGACCTGGTGTTCACCTTCGCCAACCAGCTCCTGCCCATCGAGATGGACGACACGGAGACGGGCCTGCTCTCGGCCATCTGCCTCATCTCCGGAGGTGGGCCTCACACACACACACACACACACACACACACACACACTCGCGTACACTCACACTAAGCATGCACGCTGTGGTACAAGACGTTATAGTGAGCCGTCAGTGGCGTGTGCACACGTAGACACACATGTACAGGAATACCTTGTCTCGTATTTTTACCTTCCACTTTGTTTAAATGACTGGAGTAAATATTCTATTCCAGGCGATATAATACAATACCATGTAAAGCATTAGAGAATCATTGTGGTGCAATGTCCTGTTGTCATTGCAAATTAATCATTACCATTACAAATCCTGTAAAAATAAAAAAAACACACTGGCATACGGTATAATTTCCAGCACTTCTAATTAAAGGAAATTTAATGAGATCAATGACGCCATCTTATAAAGTAGGAGAGCTATTTTATTTGTCTTCTTGTTGGTCCATGAACAACCGTTCATGGACCAACAAGAAGACAAATAAAATAGCTCTCCTACTTTAATAGGGGGATAGTGACACTTTAAAAATAAAAAAAGAAACAAGTTGCATCCACCCACAGGTATACTGTCATACAGAGTCATTATGTTGTCCATTTGTCAAATGTTAAAGTTGGACATTGTGTCCACGCAGAAAACCATCACTGTCATGGTCAGGTTTCTCATTGATGACCGTAGGGAACTGATACTTGTACATAACTCATACTTTTGATACTTGAAATTTAAAATGTCGGTATTTTTGTACTTTTACTCAAGAAAAAATTTTAAATAGAGGACTTTTATGTGAGTTATATATATTTAATATTTCAATATTTGGGATATTTCCACACCTTGAGTTGAAGCACAAATTGCAAAGCAAACTGACAGCCCAAATTGGACCCCAGTGTGTGTGTGTGTGTGTGTGTGTGTGTGTGTGTGTGCATGAGCAAGCTCAGTTTATAGGACTGACAGTAAACAGAGAGCTCCATTAGAGCAGCGGGTAAATTTGAAACCAGAATGATGAGACATTTGTTTCTGTGTGTGTGTGTGTGTATTATTGAGTTTCACCTGATTCCTGTTCTTGTGGGTGTTTATCACTGTCCAATTATTTACAGACTGCATAAACCATCCCCATGCCCACTGCGAAAGGAAATTAGAGCCTACAGCCTGTCTTTCTGTCTCCTAGCACAAATTAGGAGTTTATAATAGTGCCTGAACTCTTACACATACACACACATACACGGAAAACATACACGTCTTCTCATTCCCACGGTTTGGTGTCAGAATAAGCCCTCCTCGTGTGAGCGTTGTGTATTTGTCTCGGAGGTCTACGAGCTCGGCGGTGCATTCGGTGTTTCACTCTCTTGCGTAATCTAGAGAGCCTTAGGGAAAGGGGAGAAAAACTTGTGCACAGTCTCTAACAGCACTCCTGCCCCCTCGGAGAGTGGGAGATGATGAGAGGTGGTTTGTATAGAAATACTGCCACCTAGTGGCTATAAGCATGCCTTACCGTCATGGACGCGTTTGTTTATTTAGCTTCATTCTAAGCCAGAACAGAGCATCCTCAGGCAACTCATGAGGCATGATGGACTTGCATGGGAGTTGTGAAAGTTGCGTCTTGGTTCTTGGACAGTGCTGGCGTTGACGTGGTTACGTCTCTGGGTTAGTGTTCAGGAAGTTCAACAGAGCTACTGCTACTCTGTTGCGTTCTCGAGCAGGGTCCAAATGTAGAAATGGCTACAGAACTTCAAAAGCACCAACATGTAGCATCTGAAGATTTTTGACCGTTTGGTCCAAGGGACAAATGAGAGGGAATGTTCCTCAGTCTGATTGGTGTTTAATCAGATTAGTCTTTGTGAAAGAGGTTCACTGAAGAGGAATGGACTCAGGATGTGAAAGATGTGTAGTGGTTAGCACAGACGCTCTGCACCTCCAGGTCCTGGGTTTAATTCCCGTGGCAGGTCTATTATTGTGCATGGAGTTTGCATGTTCTCCCCGTGCTTGGTGGGTTTCCTACAGGTTCTCCGGTTTCCTCCCATAATCCAAAAACAAGCAGATTAGGCTAATCAAATTGTCCATAGTGTGTTAAGGCGCGGGTAAATTTTGTTCTTACCACGGTCATACAAATAGGAATAAAAACCATGGTCACCATTGGCCTCCACAGTCCCTAGTTGGACTACAGAGGTTCCTCTGGATGGATGGATGGATGGATGGAAATGTGGTCTCTTTGTTTAATTAAAGAGGGATGAGCCAATCAACATACACCACCAGTCAAAAGTTTGGACACCCCTTCTAATTCCATGGTCTTTCCTGAGTTCTGTTTCTTTCTACACTGTAAAACAAAACTTAAGGCGTCAAAAATGTGAAATAATCTCCTTTTAAACAATCGTGTCTGCTACTTACGCTCTGTAAAATCTTCGTAACGGCTCTAATCTGAGGTACAGATTGTTATTTGGTGATTTCTGAGGTAACTGGTGACTCTAAATGAACGTCTCCTCTGCAGCAGAGGTCAGTTTTGGTCTTGCTTTCCTGGGAAGGTCTTCATGAGAGACAAGTTCATCATGGGTCCTGAGTGACTGGGTTTTGCACATGCACTTGACACAATATGGTTCTTGCAAGAACTATTCCTGAACTGACTTCTTGTTACTTGCATAATTGCATAATTCCATGTGTTATTTATCATTATTATTATTATTAGTTGTGAAATCTTCAGTATTGTTCTAGAATGTAGAAAATCAATCGAAAAACATTTGTCAAAGAAACTTTTGACTTGGGAAGTGTGTACCAGCGAACTGAGAAAATAAAGTCAAGGACGGACAGGAAGGAAATTGCTTCTAATCCTGAACCGAGCACATTTTCTGTGAAGCATGATGGAGGGATTTTACGGCATTAGCATGTATGACTGCCTGTAAACCCGACAAGACTTTTCCTGACCGGATTGCAGAAAGCTGAGGTAATGAAACAGTCACCAAGATGGTAATGCAAAGCATGCTGATGAGCAGCAGAGCTTTTTATAGCTAAAGGTAGAATGTCCTTGCCTGGTTAAGTCTCTCAGCTTACATGAATCTTATTGAGCCAAAACCGAAGGAAACGCATGCAGGAACTAGTGTATAAAATATGTGCCGAACATCATAAGGATGTGAACGCACCAGTCATAGGTTTCATGGACGTACTAAACATTTGAATGATTAAGAATATAACGATCCATTTATGGCTAATTGAAATGTCCCTGTTGCTTTGTGGACGCCTGAACAGATCGTCAGGATCTGGAGGAGCCGTCGAAGGTGGACCAGCTCCAGGAGCCTCTCCTGGAAGCGCTGAAGATCTACGTGAGAAAGCGCAGGCCTAGCATGCCTCACATGTTCCCCAAGACCCTCATGAAGATCACGGATCTCCGCAGCATCAGCGCCAAAGGTAACAGCGCTAGGTCGAAGACGGGTTCGCAAACAAACGCGAACGTTGATAGAACTTTGTCATCCATCAATGTCGTTTTGTCTCTAGGTGCCGAGCGGGTCATCTCTCTGAAGATGGAGATCCCCGGTTCCATGCCTCCTCTTATTCAGGAGATGCTGGAGAACTCCGAGGGCCAGGACGGACAAGGACAGAGCTCTTCGGAAAAGAAGAGCGCGGAAGAAAAAGACAGCTCGGTCAGTCCAAAGTCGGCGTCTCCAGAACCGGGTTCTTCGTCGAGCGAGGAAGCTTAGACGGAGCGTTTTATGTCACTTTTATTGTGCGCACTACAATTGGACCATCGATGCTACTTTTTATCACCAGTGTAAACTTCTTCTTTCTTTTTTTTTAAAAACATTCCACCGTCCGCAACAACAATAGAAACAAGGACGGTCATGGAGGATCGTCAATCAAAACGTGCTTAGCGCTACAAATAAAAAAAACATTCTTACTATTGGAC
The DNA here is from genome assembly GCF_024256425.1 of Clarias gariepinus. Classification (NCBI taxonomy): domain Eukaryota; kingdom Metazoa; phylum Chordata; class Actinopteri; order Siluriformes; family Clariidae; genus Clarias; species Clarias gariepinus. Next base: position 13,383,772 of record NC_071127.1, on the reverse strand, counting down.
TTCCAACATGCACAGCCTGCAGCACACTCGGGTGTGTATGCGAGCACATTTGTGTGTTACTGAATACCTAACACAGAGGTGAAACTCCTCAGGTCTGCTGTGTATATATATATTTTTTCGCTAATAACCTGCATGACGACAGGCTCTTACTTCGTCCTCCGCTCCCTCCCTTTCTCCCTCTCTCTCTCTATAAATATATAAATATATGTCTCTCTGCCAGCGTTCAGGTTGGCATGCATTGTACATACCATCGTACGATTGACTAGACCTCTGAATTATACATTTTGTGGTGTTTCTTTCTTTCTTTCTTTTTTTTTTTTAACGGTCTTAATAGTCTCCTGTAACGTTTAAAGATGAACAGATGACCTTTGACCTTTTAGAAGAGCAGCTCAAACTCAGAATCAACCTCAGAGCAGTTCAGACACCAGATCATCAGGGACCTTCAGGTCAGCAGTCGACAAGCTCAGCTGTGCATCTTTAAACGACGCTCTTCATATCAACTCCTTTTATAAAAAAAAAAAATAATAATTATACAGCTATACAGAATGAATGTTTTGGAATGAAGTGAGTTATGGCAGGATAATCTTTTCTATAATCATATCATATATTTAATCTTGATTTGTTTCTGTATTTCCTTTGGTTCATATCAGGAAAACACTCCTTACACACACACACACACACACACACACACACACACACACACACACACATTAACTGTCATTGCCTTTTACTAGTAATAGAGGGAATTCATAGGAACAGGCTTTTCAAAAGTTCTGATGTGACACACACACACACACACACACACACATTTATTGGAATGAATATTTATGAATAATATGGATTTAACAGTCTTTTAGTGTTGAACCCCGTCCCTGCTTTAGGAAGACCAGGAATAAAGCAGGCGTACAGGCAGCACACACAATCACACACCTAGGGGGAACGCAGAGTAGACGGGGCACAGACTGTGTCTGTGTGTTTTTAAAACCGAGACAGACGGAGAACATACGAAGGTTTAGAAAGTCAGTTGAGATCGGGATCAAATCCGGAACCAAATCCAAGTCAAGTGTGGAATCGTATGGAATTTAACCCCACATCAAAGCATCAATTCAGGGTCATTACCTGATTATCAAATACTACTTTTTCCTTATCTTTTTCTCCCCCCATTAAAACATTTCAATAACATGTTTCCCAATTTGGATTTTGGAAATGCTCTGTTCTTATCCCCCAAACTCGGAATTACGGTGTACAATTCCCAAAATTCAATCCTGATTCTAAAAAACAACCAAGGCAAATCCGTCGTTAACATGACGGTGTATTAATCTGACCAAAAGCGGACTTTTTAAATTGCTTCCCAGTTCCCATTAGGTTCTTTGACCTAGAAGTCGAGGAAAATGTATAAATGAAGAAGAAATCGCTTCTATATGCGACGGTGTCTTCTGAGTTCGGATAACACCATGAGCATAAGGGATAATGCAGATCTCGTGTGTGTGTGTGTGTGTGTATATATTAAAAAGCGTACAGTTCATGTTTTCATCAAATCAGACCTACTTCAGTCAATAAATTTGATTCCCGTCCAGGGACAAGAACAGCTGTCCAATTAATGACCGATCCGGTGCATAACCGTAGCTCGACTTCTGAACCATTTTAATGTGAACATCAGAGACACGATGATCACAATATCAGAACTGCTGGAATTTCCTGATCCTTTGTGGAATCTGCACTTGGGAAACTCGTGTGTGTGTGTGTGTGTGTGTGTAATGTGGTCAGGAGCAGAATGTCACAGCAATCAGGTTCAACCACAAAAGACTGGATTCATAGACTGGAACTGGAACTTTATATTATTTTGAATTTTCTTTACATAACAGTATTACAGTGGGGTTCTCCTTCACTCTGAAGATACCTCGTTGTTCTTGTTCTCTCTCTCTCTCTCTCACACACACACACACACTTAGGGGAAGTGCATTAGTGGAGTTGTTTTCTTCACAACTCATGTTTGAATGTTTTTTTGCCTCAGAAGCCTCAGATCGAAACTGCAAACCTGAACAAGTCTCTATGTTTATTCTTTTAACTCATGATAATGGTGTTGATGTCACTATTTAAAAATAATGTTGATTTGCAGATGTGAAAAGTTTCGCAGGTTTTTGTTAAAGCGGGAGGTCTATTCAGCTTGTGGCCTTTCAGACCGTCACGACTGAATATTGCGTTGGGGTTCTTACGTGGAATGTATTTATCCATGCTGTACTCGTCCCTCAGACAGGGAGGTTCGTGTGTTCCTTCGTTCTTCAGTAATAATATCCGAGTTCTGTCGTTTCTCACTGAAACAAAAAGTGACTCTCACAAGTTGGCGCTCACACTCCAGTATTTCAGTTGCACTTCTTGTTTATTCCGTTTCCGAACAAATTCGCTTTAACGTTTATAGTTTTCACTAACGGTTTTGACACACGGTCACTTTTTCTGCTTTAAGCTCAAGCAGCTGGACTGAACAGAGGCTTTTAATGGAATTACTCGTTTAATGAAGAAGAAAAAAGAATCTGTGATGCACCAGGCATTCATTTTGGAGTCGAAGAAACATCACACATCTAGGAATATTTTGCTTGACTAAAAAATAAACCTGTTCAGCCTCCACAAAAGCAGCATCTATATTTACTGGGTTTTTGATTATTTTTTTTTTATTATTGTTGTTTTTCATTTTTGCTTATCCAAGCCCTGTTTGTACATTAACAATGCTTTGTATGTTCATATGCTGTTTGCCATGATCTCTCTTGGTGAAATAATGAAAATATATTTATTTTAAAATAAAGATGTGCTGAGATATTTGGACAATGTGGATGCTTCCCCTTTTTTAAAACAGATAATACGGCATGTTATTGCTGGTGTGATGCAAAGTTACTGTTATCACTCCAAAGTTTTTTTTTTTTCATGAACAGAATTTTTTTTTATTTCTTATAAAGAAAAATAATGGTATTAATAATAGTAATAATAATATAGGAATTACTTGAATGGCTCAACTCCCAGCTTAGAGTTCCTGTAATGTGCAAGTGGTGTTGGTAAATAATTGTGTTACAATTCCTACAGGTGGATCCACATAATGGGGACAAGTTATCCTTAGTTTTTAATGATAAAATGTTTTGCACCATTCAATTTTTTTATTGCATCTGGGAATCTCATCACTGTATTGACCTTGAAGTCTTTAGTAAATGTCAATAGCTTTTATGCCTTCATTAATGACAAGTTTTAAGTCCCAGGTTGACTTGAATGTCTATCATATTTAGTAAATATGTCACATGACTAGTGCTCATTATAACATCATAACCTATAATATTTAGATAGGCCATAAGTCCCAGGTGAAATGACAATCATGTGATTTTATTTTATTTGTTTACACTCTTCGACTTATTCTTTCAATCAGAAAAAAAAAATTCCTTTTGTAGGTCAACATTTATTTATTTCACACATTTACATTCCCAGAAAGTCTTATTTTATGTGCTGTTTATGTGACCATTTTTAGAGTATCAAAGAGTTAGACAAGCCGAACATGTCTTTAAACGACAGCATGATGTACTGTAATGTCTATTATTACTGCTATTTAATGTTTTCAAATGTATGCGTAAAAACCTTTTAATTTTTTTAAAGGTGAAAGCTGAAAAGTCGCTGCCCCGTTGAAAGCACTGACACTGGAAAATCCCTCCGTAAATGCTCCACCTAAACGACCGCACAATTTTCAAATCGTCTATTATCAATGTTGGGTGGAGCGTCTGGGTAAGTCTCTGTAAATAAACTGTTGCTATAGAAACAATAAGGCATTAATATAAACCTGTGACACTCGACACTTTTGTCTGAGCTGCTGTTATAAAAAATTAACAATTAAACCTTCTGACCAATCAAATTAAGCAGAGGGATGGTGTATTGAGGAGAAGAATGTTCCACAAATGATCATCTGTCTCCATTACAGCTGAACCATAATAATAATCATCATCATCATCATAAACACACAAGCACCTTTTACATTTCATGTTTATTTCCAAGTTCTCTCAAAAGGTACACTGTCTTTTACTTTCAACATTTAAAATGTGCTGAAGCACCGCTGTGTCTAAATTTCTAAAAGCTGCTTAGGACAAATACAGTTTGATGAAAAAAAAACAAACAAACAAACCAAAAAAACTGTATAACAATAACCATAATATTAATAATAACAATAATAATAATAATAAAAATTGTAAAACAGCTACACGGTAAAAAGCATTTAACATCACAAATAAAGAAAAAATAAAACTGGTAGGTGCAGAAATGTACAAAAGTCTGCAAGGACATAGGACAGGAGATGTAACAAGCGTGTGTGTGTGTGTGAGGGAGATATAAAGAGAGAGAGAGGACTTGTAAGCTGCCTAATCGAACATATCACCATCATCGTCGTCTTCTTCAGACTCGTCATAGTACTTGACTTCCTTCTTGGCTCGACCTGACCGGGACGCGTCTATGCGGCTGAAACTCTTACTGCTCACTACGTCGTCGTCCTCGTCATGTGACACCGCCTTCTTCGGCTTCTGTACCGAAACACACAAAAGTTTCATTAAAAGCTCAAATTGCCATGTGACGCTGTTAAAAAAACATCCCTACGTCAGGGAACCGTTAATCCTTGTATAAAATCAGAATGAGTGAATTCACTTGCTCGTGGAACGTACTACAAGCTAATTAAAATCTATCACAGGATTACTGTTCACGAGTCACTCACTTTGCTGACTGGAGCTTTTCCGGTCTTCTTCACAGGGTTGTAATCTTCTTCAGAGTCAGAGTGCTTCCTCTTCCTCCCCCTGCCTTTACCTGGGATTTTCAGAGAAAGCACCGGGACAGACTGGGGCTTCTTAGCTGCCGTGTCTGAGTCCGAGTCCCACACAGAGGTATCGGGTTTCTTGGGCTTGGCTGGAGGTTTCCGTGGCTTCGGCACCGCTTCTGTGGGTTTCTTAGCTGTGTCGGAATAAAAACCACACATTCAAAATAGTTCAAGAGAAGTTAAAAGTAATAGAACTATTCAATGTATATCATGAAACCTACGATGCAACGTGTGCCTTAACACAAAACTCTTGTATGCTGTATAATCTGTCAACCCTTGCTCATTCATCCAGGAATCCAATTAGCCAATAGTACAATCCAGCACAATCCACACACAATCAGGAGCATCAGTTAATGTAATAGTACAGCGGTACACAGCCTTTATTTCTCCACAAAAGTCCCTAACAACAAAACCAACCAATGTTTTTTTTTAATCAGTTTTTTTTGTACACAGTTTTTCATACTGTTTTATATTGCTCTTTAAAATGTCACTTTAATTAACTAAAATAAGCACACTTGCACTATTTTTATTGCACTTTTCCATTTTTCACCATATCAGCCTCCTGTGATGTTAATTGTTCCTTTTTGCAGGTTTTTTTTTTTTTTCAGTTTTAAGGGGTTTTTTTTTCTTTTTTTCCAGTGTTATTTGTAACGAGGATTGAGAGAAACGTAATTTCGATTTTCTAAATGTATGCACTATACATGTAGCTGAATTGACAATAAAGTTGACTTTGACTTTTTTTTTTCCAATTGCAACTTTTATTTTTATACTGTAAGTTTGTAATTATAATCTTATTCATAGAACAGATAAAGCCTCATGCGCCCCCTTGAGGAGGGCATAGAACTAGCAAACCTGGGAACCAATGCAAACTGCTTCTCGTTCGTGTCCATGTTCATCATTCCATTTAATCAAACTCAAATAAAACGAGACATATTTATTTTGTTACTTTTTTATATATACTCAAAAGGGAAGCAATTAAAACAAATAACAGAGTAGCGGGAAATAGCAGTTACAATAAAACTACTTATATGTTTACCTGCGGGATTTTTGCGGGCGGGAGCGGGATGGAAAAAACTAGCAAGTCCTAAGCAGTTTTATACCACTTTCCCTTTTACTATCTCTTGCTAGTGCCGGTTTAGAGCTGATTCAATAGTAAACCTCCTAAGAACTGGCTTTGTTTTTTTCATGGGATAAAGTTTAAAACCCTTAAACCTCAAGCGGCACAGATGCGTGCTGGCAACACAGCATAAAAACAAAAATATGTGGTTATATGGAAGCCTTGCTATTGTGTTAAAGGCTTCAGACTTCAAACTGTGTGTTTTGGGGTTTTGGATATGTCAGGTAGATCAAAAGTAATTACTTTTATAAAAGGTCAATTTTAACCACCAAAGGAATATGAGAATGACGTCACAGAAATGCAGAAATCTAAAAAAAAAAAAAAAATTTTTTTTTAATTTTTTTTATCATAGAAACGACCAAAAACAACAATCAAAACATGGATCACTTGTATCTGTATCTATTTTCTAACGGATGTGACCCATTTTGACATTTTTTGTCATGTTTGGGTAGTTCATCATATTGTCTATTGAGTGCTAAAAAAAAGGATATCTCACTCTATACTGCACAATCCTAAATCCCTATACAGTGAAACCTCGAATTACGAGTAACACGTTTTGCAAGTGTTCCGCAAGACGAGTAAAGATTTGTATAAATTTTAACTTGAAAAAACGAGCAAGTCTTGGTTTTACGAGTGCCGAGTATCATGTATCACGCATATCACGTGATCACAACTGAGCCAATGGTTTTTCTTTCTCTTGCGCTGCGGAATTGTTAAATTGTTAAATCATCTCCCCTGCTGGGTCTTAGTGCGCGTCTCTTACTAGTATAATCAACAACCGTGCACGCGTGTACTGTTTTCTATAACACCGTGACTATGTGTGTGTGTGTGTGTGTGTGTGTGTGTAAAACATATTTGCGTGTACTGTTTCCTATATAGAGCAAAAAAAAAGTCTCATTAGAGGTTAAAAATTAATTTTCTCCCTCAGCCTCTCTGTTTCAGCCTGTGTGAGCTTGTGTGTGGACGCGTAATTTGACATCGTGCCGGGTCACACACTCTCTCTCGCCTTACGTGTGTGTGTGTGTGTGTGTGAGAAGCACCCCCTCTCTGCTTCACAAAAACACAACCACACGCTCTGCTTTTTACAGAAACACTGCTCTTTCGCGATTCTTTTAAAAGGTAAAGTGCCGGTTCATTTGTTTGTTTGTTTAACGTTACAGCAGTGATTCCGTTATTTAGCGCTCACACGAGTGTCATTAGTGATGTTCCTTGCTAATTTTTCCGACAAAACAGTCTTTCCATTAATATGTGTTTATGTAAAATTAAATAAGAAAGGTTTACTGTGTAATAAAGTTTCATCAGAAGGTTAAAAATCCCATTTCTCCCTCAGCCTCTGTTATGTGTGTGCGCACGGGTAACTTGACACCGTGCCGGTTCGAAAATTGGGCTCCAGAACTGAATTGGTGAAAAAGGGGTATGTCAGTGGTTTAGGCATTAACCTACTGCTCAGAAGTCACAGGTTCAACCCCTACCGTCTCCAAGTTGCCACTGTTGGGCCCTTGAGCAAGGCCCTTAGCCCACAATTAGGGCGTCTTTCAAATGCTTCTACTGGAAAAAAGATCAGACCACATCTTTTTATTTTCAGCTTTCAGACTCCTGTTCTTTGCTAATAAAAGATCTTCTGCTGTTGTCGGTTCACATTTTTCTGTTCTGAGGTGTTTATATTTTAGGTTACTCTTCCTGTAAGCTCAAAACCGTCTCCCCATCAACAAGACGTTAATGCCTGCATAACTGCCGCTCTCTGAATGTGTTTTTGTTTTTCACACCGTTCTCTGTATAACCTCTAGAGACTGCAGTATTCGACAATCCCAGGAGGTTTCTGATCTACTCATTCAGCCCATCTGTGCCACACGTACGTGTAGAGGTGTTTCTAACAAACGCTGAGTGTACTGTATAATAAAAACATTTCTGTTACATAAGCTGTTGGTACATCTGTCTTGGGAAGTGTGCACATTGCGATTTTTACCTTTCTTCACAGGAGATGGTTTCTCGAAGGCTGAGCTGCTGGAGTAGGATGAGAACGCCGCATCCCTGTCATCATCACTGTCAGACTTCACCTCTGTAACACGCAGTAAATACAGACTAAATCTGGGCCTGTTCAAAAGTGCAGGAAAAACTATTCTGGATTCTCACACACACACACACACACACACACACACACACACACACACACACGCACCGCTGTCACTGCTTTTCTCTGAGTAGGCATGTTTGGATGGAGTAAATACGCTCTCTGGCTCCTTCTTCTTCTTGGCTTCTGAGGCAGTCCTACGGGGTGTAATAATTGATAAAATAAATTGTCTCAATTTTCACAATGCCTTAATCTTTAAATCAAATCGATTCATGAGTGTGGAAAAAATATAAATAAATGCACATACGAAGTGATTGCTGGTTTCGGAGGAAATATATCATCATCATCGTCATCTTCTTCGGTGTTGTTCTGTGTGGTGCTGAAGCTCTCCTTGTAGGAGTGGACCGGAGAAGATGGCGGCTCGTTATCTTGGTCTTCGTCAGCATCTTCCTCCTCCTCAGAGAAGTCGAAGGTGTACTTGGCCTTGGCAGCTGTGAGACAAAAAACAGTAAAGCTTAACTCGGAAATCTGAACACTGCGAATTATAATGCAAGATTTATATAATTAAAAACTTTAAAGTATGTCATGATCAAGTAGGCTTTTTATGATGTAATACATAGTGATTTTTGAATTTTGATCACGACAGTAAATTAGATGGATACAGATATTTTTACAAGACAGGAGAAATTCTTTGAGCTAATCTCTTTCTATTTCAAATTTCTATTAAAAATTATATTTGCGCAGTCATTTACATGGTAGATTTAATCTTTTTGCTTTTTGTGAAAATATAAAAGTTAAGTTGGAATAAAAAATATATTTTAAAGGATTTTGACAGTCTTAATTTTTTAATATTATAATTTTATTGATATCATAATATTTTTAAGGGTAATGCATAAAGCCGAGTTTGAAATGAAAGCAAAGTGTTTTGGGGCCATATTTTAAGTTTCAACTATAAAAATAGGCATTTTATTTTGACCACATACATAATTCATGGGTGCTCTAGGAAACGTAACCCCCGCAGGTTTCAGGGGTCGACTGTAATTTATCAAACAAAAAGTCTTCTATGCTGTGGTTTGTTGGGGCTGTAACATAAAAGCGTCAGACAGAAACAGACTGGACAAGGTCATTAAAAGGGACAAATCTGTCCTGGGCTTGGATCTGGACTCCGTTGATGTTGTGGCAAGAAGGAGGATCCTGTTCAAAATACGCACAATACAAGAGTTCTCTCTGACCAGAGGAGCAATGTCAGCCAGAGACTGATTTTGACCAGGTGTTCTACAGAGGGCCACAGGAGAGCTTTTCTCCCAGTGGCCATAAAATTATATAACTCTTCTCTGTGACGTTTCACTACGGGACAGGGACTGTCAGTAGTTCCTGTTCAATAATATTTTATGACACTACTGTTCCCACAACTTAAGTTCCAAGTGCAATATCTGATTTGTGCAATATTTCTTTTCATTTACACTACATTTCTAATGCAATATGTAACTTAATTGTGTGCTATATTTATTTTTATTCTATTTTACTTCTATTTACTGTTTTTTTTTCTCCTTTTTTTCCTGTAATGCCTAATAAGTTTTTCTAGTCCATTCATCCATGCCGAACATTTTAAGCTCCTTTACATTCTTATGTTTCCTCCTCAATCCAGACCAGGGTTATACTACACATTTCTTTCCAGGACATTTTATTACTTTTCTCACTTTTTTTCACAGCAGTTTTTTAAAACAAATGGCAAGTAGTAGCCAGTGGAAGATGTATGGAAAGGAGATATGCAATCACACAAAAGTGCTTCACTTGCATCATTACCATGCAGCTTTCAAAGAGCAAAAGAGCTGCAAATGGGAGGGAAAAAAAATCTAACACTCACCTGACGCTCTCCTGGACGTCGTGTCTCGGGGAATAACAGGCTGCTCGGTCTCGTCCAGGTCGCTGTCGGACCTTTCGTCATCATCCGACCACGGGTTCCTCTTTTTCGCTTTCTTGGGCGTGCCCTTTGCTGTGCCTGGGGGCTTTCTCTGTCTAGGAGCACCTGATTGGAAGGCATGTACATCTATAAAGTCTGATACTTTAGAAAAGATGGAAAAAGCTGAATACGTGGGATGTCTTTTAAATTGTTTTTACCAGGCTCCTTCTTTTCCTTTTTAACACGTGGGGCCTTGGGTTTGGCTCCGGGGTTTGGCAGGCCAGATGGAGAGATCATTGAATTGTCTCCTGAAGCACCGTTTGCATCCATCATACCATCGTCATCAAATTCCTGTTTCATTTCCGCATCACCCTGGAAGATATACACACACACACTTGAGCTTGGACACTAAATCCTGATAAAGTACATATACATATATTGAGCATGTTATAAACAACAATAACATCGTAGAGAAAAGCAAAACAGATAGCACCAAAGCAACTTGTTTCTAAAACGCATTAAATTTGTATAATAATAATATTATAAAAATGGATATTCTCCACTGATGAACAAACTGACTTCATAATTAATATAAAATCAAAATATAGGAATATACTGCTGAACAATTGATCTTATAATAAATGAAATCTTAATATCTGATCGCAAAAGCCTGCAGATTACTACACTTAATATATGCATGGTGAGGAATTTAAATGTAAAGTTTTTGTTTATTTAAAAAAATAAAAAGAATAAAAATATAAGCAAACATCCGCTTAATGTGATCACCGGTGCCGTTATTTGCTACAATCCTGCATAAATACATTTGAATACTAAATAAATGGTACACTTTAATAGTACATATACAGTATACGTATCACAGTTTAACTCGCAATATCTGATTTTTACATTTATAATATACACACACAGTGTCAGCCAAAAAACTTACATACTTCAGAAAAAGAAAGACAGTATTATATATATTATATTATTATAATAATAACTGTCATAATATTATAAATATAATGTATAACAATGAATTTAGTATTTAAATTAAATAAATGTTTTTTTTTTCTGAAGTGTGTATACATCTTTTAGCTCACTCTGTATGTATATATACAGTGTGTGTGTGTGTGTGTGTGTATAAACAATTTAAAGCTGTCAATCTCCTTCATTCCAAATTATTTTTTTTTATTTTTAACAAAAAGCAAAAAGATTCAATTTACCATGTAAATGACAGAACGACAATTGTGCCAATTTCCCTCACAATTACTTTTTAGAAAAAAATAGTTCCACTTATAAGAATTATAATTTTGTTTGTTTTTCTTTTTTTTGCCCACAAAAAGGTTTTACTGTTACTTACTGTCTTAAGTCTCTTATCAAATTTACTGTTGAGGTCAAAATCCAAAAATCATTCTATACCGGTGTTTTATTACTAAACAAATTTGATAACACTACAGTTACACACTCTCTCGCACTCTCGTTCTCTCACCTTTTTCTTCTTGGTCATCTTCTTGGAGGCGTCAGCTTTCATGGCGAGTGTGATCTGTGGCTCTACTCGCCGACCGAAGGGCGACGGCAGTGTCTCTTCCAGCTGGATCTTCTTCACTTTGGGCTTGCCCACCTTGCCTTTGACCAGCTTCACTCCTTTACCCATGCTGTTGCTCTCACGCTCTTGTTCCTCCACCCTCTGATACCCAGAGATAAAAAATGGGATGAGTCTTTTTAGTAACCACAGAGACATAAACATACACACGTGGACATGCAGCTTGTCTATTTTTTTTGTTTTTTTTTCAACAATGGTTTCCTCCTGGCAGAATGTTTTAGCATGATTTTTATTACAGCTTTTTATTTTTTATTACATGTTTGACATTGTTTAAGAGAGTCAGTGTAACACTTACAGTATGTACTTTGTAACACTTACATCCAACTCTTCAATAAACACAGCCAGGTCCTCTCTCCAGAGATCCTCTGAAGATTTTCTCTGCAGTTCATTCAGTTCTCCTTTCTGAAATCACACAACACAAGATCAGACTGGTATACTTTAGGTGCATACAAGAAATATAATGCTTTTCAAAAACACATGCACTTATTAGGCTTTTCAGAGAATATAAAATGTCAGAATACCATAAAAACATTGACCATGTGAAATATAAGGAGTCTACATGTATATATACTGTGACATCTGTTAATCTTTTTCTCGTTTTTCATTTTTGTTTTTCCATTTACTCTTGAGCGGTACCTTCATGTCTCTTTGTTTGAGAAGCTCGTCAACCTTCTCCTTGGTCAGGCACCACAAAGGCATGTTGAGGATGTAGTTAAAGTTAGGACCTGATGAGGAGCCAGAGTCCACCGAGCTGTCACTCATGTTGCCGTCATGATCCTCATCCTCCAGAGCCTAAGGAATACATTGAGGATACAGAAAAATTTGATTTAAACCCTATCTTCTCCAGGGGTAAAATAAAAAAAATAAAATAAAGCGGTATTAAATGCATTTTGTTTAGCTTTTTAGCTATTTTAGCTTGCTCCAGGTGCAGACTGAGCAGGTAACATTTTAACACAGTGAGCTGGTAATGAAATATATGTGCAAAATGTTTAATTTTAAAATTAAAAGGTGACAGCTATGCCAAGCCAAGGTTTAAAATTCTGATGTAAGATCTATCTCTAACATGTGTGTCTTAATGTACCTTCTCTTGAGCTTTGGTCCAAGCTGCGACTGGGTCAGACTCGTACCCCCTCTGAACCAGCATCCGGATAAGATCCCTCTTAGTCTTGTTCTCTGGAAGAAAAGTTTAAGTCGTTTAAACACGATGTGAGAAAATTATACTGCTTTATAGTGATTGACCATAGAGGGAACATTGATATTGAGTGACGGACAGTAAAAAGGTGTTGTCTGGGATATAGTCTATAATCAGATAAGGCTATTAAGGGCTATTAACCTCCTTATTCCTTAGTGCAAGTAGGGATTTATGGCTGGAGGTTAAACTGTTGTTTTGAACACAACAATAAGCCTATTCCTGATAATAAAACCCTCTGCAAATGTTGATCCGGTATTAAAACTTCAGTGTGATTTGTGGTTTTATGGGAGGCTGTTACTCAAACAGGGTGTCTGCACGTGTCCTTACACAAACACTCCATGTGTTTACAAGGCTGGCATTGTGATCTGTTTTTTAACTGGTTTCCTGTTTTGTTTTTCCTTCCCCTGTTTCACTGTCATACATTTCAAGTTCCTATTCACGTGAGATGATGGTTCTTTTTTTGTATTATAGTAATCAAGTTACAATTTAAAACAAGTACTGCTTAGTTTAAAGCATTTTTAAATTAATTGAATTACAGGTAGTCCTTGACTTACAAATGAGGAGTATGTTCGTAAGTCAGATTTGTTCTCAAGTCCGACAAAGTGAATCTTATACGCCTTTGACATGAATGTACAATGTAAAGCATACCAATCCACTTTGATTAAATCTCTGTCCCCTTTCCCCACGCTGCAATCATGTGGCCAAAAAACTTAACCGCGCCTAAGGAAATTAATCTCACACATGCTAAATGTACTGTAACTGTTGTCCCTGCAAGTTTTTTGTCTCTGAGCTGTTTTCCACTGTACTGGACTGTGAACAGTTTCGTTGTGTATTTTCCGAAATTGGGATTATTCACAATCGGCACAGCTTTACAGGACAGCCATTTTCTATAATCGTGCTCCCGGACTGAAAATAATCTTACCGATTGAAATCTTTCCTTCTATCTTCTCAAGCACGAACCGTGCCTGATTGGAGAGTTTTGCTGACTCGGCACCCAGACTACCGACCTGCCAGTCCTTCCTCAGTTTGTAATAGTGCAAGCGCAGTTCAAAGAACTCCTTCAGTATATCGTTCACAGATTCATACCGCTTCAGACAGCCCATGTGATCAAACAGCACCTACAGACAAAGAAAGAGAGAAAAAGAGACAAAGAATCAACATATGTTTATCAAACTAATTCCAGGCTAAATAAGAAGAAACAAAGAAGACATATAATAACACGAAATGTAAAACAGATCTGGTTATAGTATAGTTATGACACAAGCTCATAAGTGTGTGTGTTTGTGTTATGAGCGGTATTAACACTCTGTCTCCCGCCTCGGAGCCTGTGTGCGTGGAATTTGCATGTGCTTGGTGAGTTTCCTCTAGAAAATGAATGAATGAATAACACTCTCTCACCATCGAGTTGCAGGTGAGAGACGACTGCAGCTTGAAGACTTTGTGTAGTCCTGCTGCCTCAGCCTGGGCCAGCTTCTCCTCCGTCATGCGCACCACAAACTTTACTGTGGTGTCCGTGTGGTACTCCTTATAGTCCGAGATGAGCGCCGGGGTTTTTTCCGTCCCCTGTAACATTGGCTCCAACACTGACTCCTTGTACGCCTGAGTGGAAGATGATGGACAAATCAGTGAATAAACATTCCTGACAAACAAATCACGAACACAAGGTGGGCTAAGACCAAATTGACATTTACTGTTAACTTATAATTGTCTTCTTCTTTATTCTTTATTTATCTCTTATTTGTGTAAGAAGTAAACTATGACAAGCTTGTTGGAAAACAATGAGGTACTAGGACCAAAGTTTATAACTTTCCTATAACAACACATCACAAAGTGCCAAAGTGTTTTATTGTTCAACTTATCAACAAATAGAAATGGATTATTTTAACTGTTTATATAACTATCATGTCTTAAAGACAACTTACTTCCTGTTGTTGTTTTACATCATAGCAGCTAGAAACGTCCTTTTATCAGCCAATTCTCATTCTTATTTTAAACTAACAAACTCTGCTTGTTGTGTTTTATTAAAAACCTGAAAAGCATAAAGCAGTCTGCCATTAAGACACTACCATACTGGGAAACTTGCTGTTGGCACTGGAGACTCCTTTCTTGATTTTTTTTTTTTAATCGAACTATTATAAGCCTCATAGTACGGTATGCACCAAAATGTACAGCCTAAAACTCACGCATGTGCGATTGTCGATGGGACGCGCGTGTTTCCAGTAGTGAAAAGGAAGTTGTGTTGTTGGAAACGGGTCTCTCAACATCGGAAAAATATTCATAGTTATGGTTTATTTAAAAAAAAAAAAATTTTAATTCATAGTTACGTATTATTTTTTTATGAGTTTAAAAAAGGTGGCAGAACAATTCTGAGTGAGATTTAATAAGACAGCACCAAGTAACAGTCGTGCTGTCGATTGTTATGAAGTTTTGCTGTTTTGGTCGTGTACTGTGTCACCATTACGCGAGCAAATAGTCTTCTTTTGCAGGAGTCTGCAGCAATCTTTGTTCCGGGAATCTGTGTTGAAAATCTGCGTAAACGATATGAACAGCGAGGTGGTGCGCACACACACGCACTTCCAACTCCAACGCACACGCACTTCCAACAAATAAGTGTGTGAGTTCGTTTCTTTCAGAGGAAATCAACAAGCAGATGAGATACAGTACTGTAAATTTTTGGCGCATACTGTATATGAATCATCCACATTTGTCCGTAAGTGTATTAACATAAACGTGTGTGAATTGACAGAGAGGGCTGCTGGTATAGAGAATTAATTCACACCTTCAGACAGATCAGCTTCGTGGTAGTTTATATCTATTGCTTGTAACTTGTCGTATTTTAAGATTCTGATTTCACAAAATACTGATTAAATGACTTTATTCCATTAAAATTCCTAAACTGTTTGATTAATACCTGAGTCCAGGTGCGTATCGGAAGCTCTGTGATCTCAATGGTGTTCTTGTCGAGAACGGAGACCTCACCGCTGACCATGTATTGGTTCTGGCCCAGCTCATGGATCACTCCCTTGAAGTTCTTATAGCTGGGAAGCTGAACAATTGAATAGAAAGGAAACTCATAAAGTCAGTACATCTAACCCAAAGAGCACAGGATACCATTATCATTCCAGACCAACACCGCAGGTTGAGATACGCTAGCTGATGCTACGCTAGGAAAGCAACGTGTCCGTCTAAAGCGTATTTTACCATCGGCAAAGGATCCTCGTGTTTCAGCATGCGGTTGATGTTGTTGACGATCTCTCGCGGGTCATAGTTGGGGATCTTGCAGGCCCAGCCGGTCCCGATACCCTCGGCTCCGTTCACCAGCACCATGGGGATTATGGGAATGTACCACTCTGGCTCCACCTTCTGGTTGTCATCGTAAAGAAACTTGAGCAGGTTGGAATCCACGCCTGGGAACAGCAGCTTGGCAAGCGGACTGTTAGTGAGTGAGAGAGAGTAAGTAAAGAACGCACAAGAACAAAGAGAGAGAGAGAGAGAGATAGAAATAGAGATCACAATTTAAAAAGCTCAATTTCTCTAGTCAGAACTATCAGACATAATTTAGAGCTTCCTTATACAGGTAGTCCCCGACTTATGAACATTTGAGTTACGAATTACCGTAGATACCGGTTCAATCGCAAAAGTAGCTCACGTGTATTGTACAAAAAAATAGACATTTGCAGTGTACCAGATACCAGTATTTATAATTATATACAATATTTTCGGTGTGAAAGTGGATGTATAAAACGTCTAAAGTCCAGTATATTGTATGTATGTGTGGGTTTCTATAAAGCTGTCCTAATGGTAAATAATCCTAATTTCAGAAAATCCTCAACAACAGAGTTCACAGTCCAACAACAGAGTACAGTGGAAAACAGCTCTGAGAAAAAAATGGCGTCCAGGGTTCCCCTCACCATTTAAATGCAGAGAACACTGTTACATTTTACTGTGAGATTAATTTCCTTAGGCGCAGTTACGATTTCTAACCACATGATGGCAGTGTGGGAGAGACAGAGATTTAGTCGAGTGGATAGGTATGCTTTACACTGTATACTCATGTTAAAGGCGTATAAGACTCACTTTGTCAGACTTAAGAACAAATCCGACTTACAAACACGCTCATTCGTAAGTCAGGGACTACCAGTAAAAGGATTTTTTTTCCTTTTTTGATTAAATTAAACGCAATCTGTACCTCATATGCCTTCGCATGAGGTAAAGAACCGAAAGCCGACAAACCTGAGCATGGTGAAAATGTAACGCGGGCTGGCTGCGTCTTTGCCTCCATTAATGCGGGTACCAAACTGACCCAGGGGCTGCAGGATGTTGATGTTGTTGCTGCCGACGAAGTTCTGCGCCAAGTTCACGATGGTCATCATTAGAGCTTGCTGGTGATGACGGGAAAAAACAAAACACAGAATGCGTGAAATACTGTTTACAACTAGCGTGTTAGTTAAACACACGACAGTGACGTCATTAGGGTCTTTTTGCATCGCCCAAAAAGATACAAAAAGTGACCTAAACAAAAGCCGACTGTAGTTTAGATTCTAGTTTATTTTCCCGGCAACTGTAGAGAGGACAGAAACACTCAAGGTGATGGCGAAAAATTTACGCCATGTCGAGAGTGCATAGTAATATTTGCGCAGGCTTTAACAGTGTGTAATGCAATATGTTTAACTAACACAAAGTGAGCAGAAAGGCAAAAAACAAACAGAGACTTTCAAGTATTGGATTGGGTAACCAGGTATGAAAGAAAAAATAATAATAATAATATCACAAGACACACATACCTCGCCATGATGGTACGCAGACATCTCCGCTACTGAGCCAGCCAGCTGAGCCACTTTCACCTCCCTTTTATCATTTCTCTTCAGACAAGTAAACAGGACCTTCCTCTGGCCAGGCTTCATCCCTGAACACACACACAGATAACCAATTGCCCTAATCCCTCAGACCTGTGGTTAGGTAGAGCTCTGTTGTTATTCATGTCCTTGCTCTCAACACCTCAGCGAATGAAAATCCATCTTTGCTGCCCACACACATACACACTCAACCTGTCTAACTGTCACTAGTTAGACAACTATTCACAAGACGCACCGTCGACAAGAGATGGGATTGATCTCTCGTTGTCGGAGTTGGAGAAGAGGATCAGCTCCTTGTTGATGAAGTCGTTGTAGGATAAGTGCCGAGTTGCAGTGCCGTACAGGAATTGCTGCAACACACACACACTTCAGTATAAACTGTCCACTATGACTGAAATGCAAACTTTACAAAATACAAGCATTAACACCTTGAGAGTATGAACAGCCTGAATAACTGGTGTCCTTATACTTGAGGGACAGTTAAGCTAGTTATGTCCTGTATATTTGCTTCTTGTGTTAGATGGGTGGATGTGAAAAACTCTCACCTCGGGCAGACCGTGCATCCTCCTCTGCCGCCTGTCCTCCATGAAATTAGTGAGCCACTCTTTTCTGTCGTCTGTCTTCTTCTTGCTAAAAGCCTATATAAAGCGGAGACACACGGACAAGACACTAGGATGACTATATACTGTGTCCATCTAATTACATCCTGGTTTCTCATACAAGTCCACATATTTCTTGGTTATCTTAACCAAACGTGAAACCTTCAGGGGTAAGCTTTATATAAAATAGAAAAAACTATAATAATAATAAAAATAATTAAACAACAAGACCAAAGTTATAACTCCTTTCATAAAACCTTATGACTTTTTCACCTCCTGGTTATTGCTCACCTCACTGACATCAAGTAAAACATTTTTGCTTAATTGTTTAGTATGAATGTACTGATATCGTGTACTGTGTGGGCGGGGCCTATAATAGACATCGTTTTTATCCATTCGTATGCTCCGGTTGAAACAGAAAAAGAAATCAAGCGTTAGCACCAAGGTCAGCTCCACTACATAATGCTAAAACTCGCTACGTCTGGATCTGCGTTTGTCCCGCATCACCGTTCTGTTATCATTCTTCTATTAAAAAAAAAAAAAAGCGAGTAAAGTACTACTTTAATAATATTATCAGAGGACCTTGTGTGATTTAGAAATGAAGACTTTTCTCCCGGATATGAATTATGATGTGTGCCTTCCTCGCTTACTTGTTCGCTGTTGTTGTTTGTAAATGTCTTGTCATTTAAAGGTCTAAGCTGTATGATTTTATAAACAGAAGAGTGTTCCTTACCGCATGCTGTACACACGTCATCCATCTCCATCTAATCTTTCATTCTTTTTGCTTTCCATCTTCTGATGGTTTTTAGATTTCTCTTTCTGCACATTTTTGTGTTGTTGTATGGTGTGTACCCAAAATACTTTCAAAGCGCTCCATCTCCAGCCTCCGTTCTTCACGGAAGATGGATAATAAAAAGGCGCACAGGAAACAAAAACCTTGAAATGAATGATATACAACCCCCACCACACCACAGACA
Source organism: Clarias gariepinus (assembly GCF_024256425.1). Taxonomy (NCBI): domain Eukaryota; kingdom Metazoa; phylum Chordata; class Actinopteri; order Siluriformes; family Clariidae; genus Clarias; species Clarias gariepinus. The sequence goes on along the minus strand of NC_071127.1, from coordinate 13,364,623 downwards.
TGCTAAATCGTACGGACTAATATTAATCACAGGACCTCTGATTTGCGGGGGGAATTTTTACTTTACAAATTACAGACATGCCTGATTCGCACAGGATTTAAGATCAGAGACAACCTCCGCAATTATTAAAAATCACACGAGGTCCCCGAATAGGACATAAGGTACCCTGGGTGTTTGCTTATGACTTTTCGTCTTCCTGTGTCCCACCTCAGTCTCAGACACCGGAAGCCGCGTCAAGTAGTGACCTCTGCTTAACTCTCGACCCTCCACACTTTCGGCCACGACCGTCACGCACCTATGCCATGCTTTCGACTCTTCTCACCCCTAACCTGTTTTACTAACTCCTTCCAATTTTTCTCCCTAGTTTAGTCTCGCCCATTAGATAGCTCAACCCTTCTACCAACCAGTGAAGATGAACGCCATCAGCATCTTTCACCAAGGTGCAACTATTTAAAACAGTTTTTCTCATCATGGAGTAACTTAGAGGAAAGCGCAGTCCGCCCACTTCCACATGCATGAGCGCATACTGAACATCTATATCCATTATATATGTTATTGGAGTTCTGAGGAATAAATCTTTTATTTTTGAACATGTAGTATTTAATTTCGTTTGCCTGGGACAGGGGTCGGCAATTTTAAACATTCAAAAAGCCATTTGTACCCGTTTCCCACAAAAGAAAAAAAAAACGTTTGCCGTCTAAAATGAAGATACTGCTGCATATATCATTTTTTTTTCTTTTTACCTTAATGCTATGTAAAAAATATATATATATATTTATTTATGAAATCAATGAACTGCTACAGAGGAAATAACATTTTATTTCTGCATGCAACAAAAACAAAAAAAGGCACTTGGTTAAAGGTTACTTTCAAGTAAAATACTCAATGTCTATTTGAGTCCTCCTCGTATTTATGGAATAAGAAGCCGACTTAAATAATCCACCTGCAGCAAATCAAAAATGGTGTCTTCTTCTGCATGGCATCATCGTTTTATCGCGTGTACTGGAGCGTGCAGTCAGCTGCCAACCTAAATCTAAAAACCGGGACTCGAAAAGCTCAATAAATCGCGTGCCGGCGAGGGTCGCACATTGTCACGACAAAAAAATTAAACACATTTTATTTTAATGTTACAAGATCACCATAATCTTCAAATTTGGAATTACATTTTTAAAAAACTAATGAACGAAAAAATAAAACACTATTTAATTAAATACTATATTATTTCTTTCCCAAAGCCACAGGGCGCTGCAGCAGAGGGATGAAAGAGCTACATGCGACTCTGTAGCCTCTGCAGGTTGCTGACCCCTGACCTAGGACATGTGGTTACTCAGATATGAATATGTTTCAAATAATTTAAAAAATTTTGGGACACGCTGTATAGCCAAGAGAGAGAGAGGGAGGGAGAGAAAGAGAGAGAGAGAGAGAGAGAGAATAGGTTATGCGTTGTTTCATAATAACAAGACAATTGTTTTGCTCTCTCGGACTACGGACGGCTGTGGCGTCATCGCACTTTCCGCTTACCAAAGTAATGGCGGCGTCATCCTCTGTGCCTCCATACTTGAACATGATCCGATGTCTATCCATATCGGCGAAGTATTCCTTCGCCTCTTTGCTTGTGCTCGTACCCAAACCTGTTGTATCACATTATTAAAACATCATCATTAATCCAACCACAGGATTCGTCTATATGCATGGTTTTTGTTTTTATTTTTTAAAAAAAATGATTCAGTAAAACAAAAGCGAACCTTTGTAGTACTTTATATGCCATGTTTTGTAATTCTCCGTATGCTTCTTCCACTCGTCAAACTCAGGAATGCTGTAGAAGGACTGTTCCTGTTTGTTCTTTGTGGCCTGGGCAAAAAAAATAAAAATAGTGATGACAAAATTAAAGTTAAAGTCTGATCAAACAGATATTTATGAATTTAAACATTTTTTGGGGGGTGAAATACTAGAGTATACTTTAACAATGGGGGTGATGAACTCCTCCAGGAACGTGTGCTTCAGAAGAGAGGGCCAGTTATGGTGAAAGAAGTTGATGAGCAGACCTTTAATGTGAGAACCGTCTTGATCCTAAGTATAAAGGGAAAAAAAACAGCAATATTTATGTCTTTAAGCGTGAACGGCACATCGGTAGAACAATATAAAACATGTTTATGGTAAAACATGACGAACCTGATCGGTCATAATCATGATTTTGCCGTAGCGTAGAGATTTCAGCGACTCTGCGTCGTCGTAGCTCTTCTTGTACTGCAAGCCGACGATCTTGATGATGTTGTTAATTTCGGCGTTCTCCATGATCTTCAAAAGACAGAAACCATACAGATAAACTAAGCATGCGGCTGTTTACTCTTATTTTAGTGCTGTGCAGCAATATAGTTCATAATAATAACTTTTTTTTTCATTCTCACATTTTGCTGCTTCTGTACATCTTGCTCTTGCATCAGTGGGGTAATTTCACTTAATACTGTAGACTTATCTCTAATAACTGCTCCTGTGTTCATGTTACACGATTAACCCTTTAACGTTCTAAGCAACTTTTTGGTAGAGCACGTTTCAGTCACTGCGACATATTGAAAAATGTACATAGTTTGAATCTAATTTAATTGGCCCATCTCTATCAAGCAGGTGAGGCACAATATCCTTTTTGCAAAGCTTTTTTTTTTTTACTAGCTTCACAGCATACAGTGAGAATTAGAAAGGCTTTAATGCTCCAAAAAATAGTGTGTTGCATCACAAGTTAGAACCCAATTTTTTCTGTATTTGTAAATACACTGATATTTTTATACTTTTTATACATTTCAACCATTTCGAAGAGGTTTATACTTATAGGTTCTGTTACAAAATACAAACAATTACTGTTTTTTTATAATTTTTTTCATTGTTTTTTGCTTTTTTCTTTATACCCTTTTAATTATTTATGCTGTATATGTCAGGAAGGAGTCATAATTAAAGAACTAGTTATGTAGACATTTAATTTTTTTGTTGCCTCCATATTTCTGTAAGTCTCATCTTATGTTTGTGATAATATCTCCTAATAAAAGCACTCGCCAAATAAAACTCCATGCTCAATTCATCATGTGTCTATACTTAACATCCATGTCATCCATATGTTCTTACCTGTTTGTGTGTGGCCTCCCTGACGTTGAGGATCTTGCCTCTTAAAGGAAACACTCCATAGCGGTCTCGTCCGATCACACCCAGGCCGGAGACCGCCAACGATTTGGCTGAATCTCCCTCGGTGAGAATCAGAGTGCATTCAGAAGAGTGCTTCCCACCTTAGTGTAAAAAATAAATTAATTAATAAAGAAAATAATTTAAATAAATAAATCCGACATCACGCACATCAATAAAAAAAAGTATCCATACATAGGAAAAAATATGGAATAAATAAGAAAAAAAAAAATAATAATAATGGAAGTGTGTGTGTATATATATATATATATATATATATATAATATATTTATATACATGTGTGTGTATATATATTTATATATATATATATATATATATACACACTACCGTTCAAAAGTTTGGGGTCACTTTCTAACTCCATGATCGTTTCTGATTTTTATTTCTTTCTACATTGTAAAGGAATGCTAAAGGCGTCCAAAAATGCATTAATCTCCTTTGAACAGTTAATGGTGAGATGTGTCCGCTACTTATGCTCTGTAAAGACTTCATAACGACTCTAATCTAAGGTGCTGTTAATTGGTCATTTTTCAGGCTGATAACTCTACTGTTCTTGCAAGAACTGTTACAGAAAAGCTGACCTCTGTGTCTTAAAATAACAACTAACTGTTGTTTTTGTTGTTGAACGATAGTGTGTACATATATATATATATATATATATATATATATATATATGAATGTATATATATATGAATGAACAACATGTAGTGCATATTATATTAATAAATAATTTCTTATAAATAAATATTTATTTTTCCTACATATGGAAACTTATTGCCCACACCCTGTATAACATAAAACTGTAAAGTTGGCATGACTGTACATTGTAGATATTTGTAATATATAAAAATATATATATTTGGGGCGACGTAATGTGAATAACAAAACACATCAAGAATTTTTGTCCGTCTGTTTGTGCGCACATCATGTAAAAAATTTTAAAAAACGACTAAAGGGATCATAATGGGATTTCACAGTCGTATTTGGCCGAGCTTGAAGTAACACAGAGGCTTTGTGTAGAGAAGATACGCTAATGTGAAATTTTAATAGAAAACGGCATTATAACATATAATTAGTTCATCTCAAAATTCAACAAGTGGCACTGTACATTTTTAAAAACGCGCTTATGAGTGTTACGTCAGTAACCCTCTGATAATCTGAACAAATTACTTATGTTATCATGTCTACATACTTTTCGTGTACTAAAGACATAGGTGAAATTTTATAGCATTCTGAAGGTATTAGAAATACGTCTTAGGAAACATAATAATTAGACATATTTTACAAAGAGTTCACATTATAACCTACATCTGTTTGTGTGTCATGATTCATTCATGACACCCGGACGCTGTGACCGAACTTACCGGCATCGTTAGCGTCGTCTAGTTTAGGAATGCCTTTGATCTTGCTGTGTTTGACTGAAGAGCACTTTTTATTCAGCTGTGTCTGAGCCTTGAACTTCACCCAGTTGAGAATGCTCTCCACGATGCCACAATTAGTTGCCTGAACAGCAGTAAGACACCAGTTAGAGCCTGAAACCTTACTAAGCATCATTGTAGTTTAGAATGAACAGTAATATGTAAGAAATAAAACATAAAAACATGTCTCAACTGCAACTATAAAAGAAATACGCTCTTTAAAAAAACTTGACACAAGAACCTAACACATCAAGTTTCTGATACTGCAAGCTATAATAGCAAATTAAGATGTAAATAATAATAATAATAATAATAATAATAACTGTAAACCATTATGAATGAAATCTGTACCTAAATCCCAACTTCCCTTTTTTAATTATAGTAAAAAAAAAAAAAAAAACATATCACATTACGTCCTTACCGCTCTTATGAATTTTTCAGAGAGCGCACATTTAGAGCCGAAGCTTTTGGTCTGAAGTGTCATGTTCTCTTTAGTCTGAGAGTCGAAGGTCGGGTTTTCGATCAGAGCGTTCACAAACACCCAGATGTGGTTCTTGACCTGAAATGAATTATCATCATCATGATACTCGTTAATTGAAACATATAAGCATTTAAAAAATACGTCCGAAATTGTGAATTATTCTCAGTAATCGTAACAGGATTTAATGTTTAAACCTGGAATGGTTTCACTGAGACTCCTGCTTTATTCTTCTTCTTTACCACTTCGATGAGTTTTGCCACAATTTGGTCCACGACATAATCGATGTGTCTGCCCCCCTGTGAGAAGAGTCGGTAATAAATATACAGGTACGTATACAGTACTGTGCAAAAGTCTTAAGCCACCCTGCATGTATTTCATATTTTGGCCAGACTTTCTTAAATTTTTAGTATAATCTTGAGGAATATTTCTCCAGGCTTCCTGAAGGACATTTTCCAGTCCCTGCACCTGACCAGTTTCAGAAGAATGTTTATTGTTTGTTAAGCCACACAGTGACCTATAAATCATTTAAGGGAAAAAATAAAAAATAAATCTAACTTAAGTAAGCATGAACCAGTGAGAAACAGGTACATATGATGACAGATCAGTCCAGTGATTAGTGTACTGGTGATGCTGAATGCTGAGTGACAAGAGGGGAAATCAATATCTGTAATTTAATCTACATTATTTAATTCAATTTAACATGAATAAATGCGGGGTAACTCAAGACAGTATTGTATTCACATACATGACCATAAAAATTTGGTCTGCTAATGAACTTCCAGTAAAACAGGAGCAAGTGTATAAAACTGGGTTTCATGCTACTGTAGTTTAAATAATAATAGCTTGTTTCACACTGTTTGTGACTTAAAAAAAAACATGCATCATAAATTCTATATCTCAAAAACATGTCAGTGTATTACGAAACATCACAACAGCTCCAGTGTTCCAGCTACCTTCGTGGTGGCGATACTGTTGACAAAGCTGATCTGTTGGAAGCCCTTCTCGCTCATGGTGAGACACACCTCCCAGCGCTCGTTCACAGCTTCGTTAACAACCTTCAGTGCCACGCCGGTCTCGTCCAGCTTATCCTTCACGTACAGATCCACATAGCTGCGGAAGCCATTCACCTGTGGCAGCAAAAGTCATGAGTGAAATGTAATGATTTCATCATTTACAAGCGACACGAATGCAAAGAACCATCACATTTACGCATTAGCTATTTAGTACAAATACGTTGCTAGAGATGTTAAGCTAAATCCGTATTATGGAAGAATCAAGAAGTTAATTTCTGCTATCACCCCAAAAGCTTGTTATATTTCACGAGTAATGTTATCTGTTTAAATTGACATTTGATACAGATGTCAAGTTAATGTACAAGACACATTCTACTTTATACAACTTGTCCAACATAGTGACCCTGGAGACTCCTTCCATTACCGTTAAAGATGCATTCATCTCGTATTTGTAACCTCAAAAATTCACAGCAGATGTATAATAAATTTACTGGCTCAATGTTTTCAGGCAGAACAATTTGTCCACCATGAGAATATATATATATATATTTTTTTATATATATATATTTTGTTTATATATTTTTTTGTGCATTATATTTATTTTGTTCCTTTACAGTTCCAAGAAGTATTTAAGTATTTAATGTTTTATTTCATGTAAATGTGAAACTCTTTTTGAGAAGCGTTTCAATAAAGGTTTATACAGTCAACCCCTGCCAAGTCAGAGTTTTTCCTCAGGATTTTTCCTTAGAACCTAACTTCTATAATTGTTTGCAGAAACCTCAAATATCCTCTGCAATTTTTTTTAGCTTTTTCCGTGGCAATATATAATTTCTCATGCGTTTTTAATGCTAAACTATTAGGAACAATATAATTTACTCATTTGTAACAAATATTAACATGAATTCAGCTAAATTTCCATAAAAAATATATAATATTGTATACATTTTTATTACTGTAGAGAGAACACGAAGCAACTGTAAAAATGCGGCTTGAATCAGTACTGTATTTACCCTATAGTGCTTATACAAAAAAAATTACGGTGCATACCAATGAAAACACGCATGCATGAATTACAGTACATATAGGGAGTAACATCTGTATTTTACATTCTAGCAATGCAGGAGACGCAGCAGTACAGTACTGTACAGTATACAGATTTACCTTTACATTCTTAAAAAACATTTTTTTTTGTATTAAGGTTTTTTTTTATGTATTAAGCTGAGTTTGAAATGCAAAGTGTGTTGGGATCATGGTTAAAGTTTAAACTATAAAAATAGGTATTTTTGACCACGTTCAATTCTGGGGTTCGACTGTATAGAGAAACTTTGACCATTTCAACGACTTCTTTTGTAAAATAACACCTGTTTGTAAGTCTCAAGAGTGCTGTTTATGTGACACTTTTTTGTATTCAATAACATAATAGTACTATCCAGCTCTGTTATTTACACACATCTGGATGTCGTGTTGTATTTTTGTGTAACTGTAAGAATTTGTACTGATATTAATGCCTTGTGATGTGCTGTTTGTTTGAGAGGAAAGAAAAAGCAGCACAATGTGTTTAACTGTAAAAAAAAAAAAAAAAAGCGTGCGAGGCTGTTTTCACCCACCAGCTGCTTGAAGGAAATGTTAAAACCACAGCCTCCAGCTGCAGCTCTTTCAGTTATATCCAACATGCAATTTTACAATTAGGGACCTCGTCTAGTTTAAAGGCGTTAACGTTAAATCAGAAAACAGCCTACTACATTTGGGTCAGATGTACCTAGAGGCTAAGGCGAGTTAGCTTTAGAGGTGAAGCAGACTGCATGTTTATGTCCTCCTGAGCCTCTGGAGGATCTGCTAGAGTAAATGGCGCACAAACTGATACAGTGATAAATTGATAACTCACAGCAGTATAAGGGATTTAAACGGCCTAGACTGTTGGCTACATGAATGAGTTACTACAAGACGAGAAACAAAAAAAATATCCAAGTATAATCTTAGCTCAAGTAGGCGTGTATTTAAAGAATATTATTATTATTATTATTAGTAGTAGTAGTAGTAGTAGTATTATTATATGTTCCCAGAGCATGAGGTGGTTATTATAGGTCATTATATTAAGTGACATCACAGTGTGATGCATTTTTCCAGCATCAGGAGCTTTTTAGAGATCTTGTATAAGATTTCCCAGTTACTAAAATGATGGTTATTGGTAGGGTGCAGGGTGCTTGGGCCCACTCATCGTTGCTTGCAACTATATTTATCATTATCGTCATTATGTATTCCTAGAGCACATGATGCTCCTGTGGTGATGTCTGATCTAACATTCAAGGTCATGGCTACATGTAACACGATTTGCCCGGCCTTGTTTGTCTTTCATGCAGCGTGTTTGTGACTTACAGGCAGCTTCTTGCCGTTGAGAATGACTTTGACGCCCTTGCACGAACCGGCGACGTCATAGGCTCTACGCGTCAGCAGGGCCACGATATCCTTGTCCAGTTTATCCATCTTGAATTTGGCGAGGTCAGGCTGGAATGTGACGCAGGTGAAGTCGTCACCGTCGAAATGCTTGATTTTTGGATCGCTGGTTTTGGTCATGTTGTTCTGCCATGTCTTTAAAGCAAAACAAAGACATAAATAAATTTCATCAGTTTAAGTGAATGAGTTTTTATTAGTAGTAATTATTGGTAATTAGTGGTACCTGCTTGAAGCTGTGTTTGTACTCTCGGCAGGCGGTTTCCACTGTAAACTTGGTACTGAATATGTTGCAGAGCTTAGCACCGTAGCCGTTCCTTCCACCTGCACAACACAAATAAGATGTTTGAGTTGAGATTAGAGGAAAAATCTGGATTGCAAGATGACCAGGGTTGAAATTATCCTGATTAAAACAAGCTTTAATGTCAACATTGTGACTGTGGGGTGCGCCCCACCAGTGGGGAATACAGACATGACAGGTGGGGCGCAATGAACGGGTGGGAATTAGTGGAAAATAATAGGAATTCACGCTTTTCTTTATTGACAATAAAGATCGGACACTCGAAACTAAACAATCACACGCAAAGAAATGGATCATTAATACAGGTAAATTAAAATAACAAATAGGAGAAAATGTGGAACCATAGTGCAACAATAACGGTTTAACGTCGGCATGTTACTTGCAGAGGAACAATATATTTTTAAAAAATCGGTATTATATATGTAATTTAATTTATTCCAATGTGTATGCTGATGTAATCTGTATCATGAAAACATGATGAGGCCTATGTTGCGCTTGGATTCATGGTGGGGATGGTGTGGCAGAGGAGAGACCCGTGTGTGTTTTGTGTCTTAAACCGCTGGCAGCAGACAGCACGAGAACCAAAAAATTAAAAAGAAACTTAGAGATAACACACCCCAGTCACGTTAATAAGCCACTCGACTTCTTTGAAAGAAAGCTCTAGATAAGTGACGAAGTAAGCCTTTTTTATCTGTTTTGAACTTGGTGTTATTTGATCTAATTGGTTTAGAAATTGATATTTTAATAAATAGTAAACTTGGCCGATTTCATTATCATTTTGTTTACAAGTGGGGCTTAAAAATACACACCCCCACATTTAAATGGGGAATGACAGAAAATGTTTGAGAACCACTGTATTGTAATCACATATTGGTGAATTTTAGCTGATTTTGGAAAATGTCTGGTTCTGATTAATGCACATTAATTTATAAATTTATATTCTGTAGCAGATTGTAATAGTGTTGATTAATTTTCTATAACCGCAGTTCTGACAGGACTCAGCAGATCATGTGTTTGGATGAATGTGCTTGTTCTAGTATTAAGAATTCTTTCTATACTGTATTAGCTCTTACACCTTCCTTCATGTAATCTATTAACAATATACAATAATAAACAGACTTGAGATGTTACTCAACATATCATAATGTGTAATCTTTGTTAAATAGACAAACAATGATGCAGTTTCTTAGTAACGAGAAGTCTTGCTCATTTGAAAAGAAAGTCAGGAGATAAACGTTTATAGCTGCTTTAGTACAAGTAATAAACAGAGTAGTTCCACAACAGACGTTATGGCTTAATATTGTGGCACTACAATTATATTTAGTATAATTTAATAAATTTCCAACACACTGCATGAAAAACAAATCAAACTGGACAACTCCTTATTATACTGTACACTACCAGTCGAAAGTTTGGACAAACCTTCTAATTCCCTGATTTTTCTTTCTGTCTACATTGTTGTAAAACAATGATCAAAGCATTTAAAATATCCTTTACATAACATTTTTTAAACAGTTAATATTGAGATGTATTTGCTACTTATGATCTATAAATTCTTTATAACGGCTCTAATGCTGTTTGTTAATTGGTGCTTGATGGGTTTTGCAAATGCACTTGACAATATTGTTCTTGCAAGAACTATTTCAGGAAGGCAGAACTCCTGACTCCTAACTGACTGTTATTATTGTTTTTGTTACTCAACTCCCTAATTCCTTATGTGTTATTTCATAGTTTTGAAATCCCCAGTATTGTTGTAGAATGTAGAAAATAAATCATTAAACAAAAACAGAGAAATTTGCAAATGATCCCAAACTTTTGAGCGGTAGTATTCATACGTACATCACCAGTCAAAAGTATAGACACAGCTTCTAATTCATTATGTTTAGTGATTTATTTTCTACAGTCGAGAACGAGACTGGACAAACAACACCTCAGATTAGAGCCGTTATGTGGGCTTTACATGATTAGCAGACACGTCTCAATATCAACTGTTTAAAAGGGATTATTGCATATTTTGCACGCCTTTAGCTTTGTTTTACAGGAATGTAGAGAGAAATAAAAATCAGGAACGACCGTGGAGTTAGAAAATAATCACAAACTTTTGAGCGCTAATGTACTTCAAAAATTTTATGTACTTTTGTTTTGAACGTCAATAAAAAAAATATGATTTGATATTTATATATTTAAAATTTATATATGTTTAAATATAAATTTTTAAGCCAGTAACTGATTAACCCAAGGGTAAATGTGTATAAATATACCTGTCAGTTGTGAAATGTTTTTTTTTTTTTTATTAAAAAACAAAAAAAATTTGAATCACAGATGCGTTCTTTAAAAAATTAAAAGCGGCAAATAATAAAATAACAATAGCCATGAAAAAAAAAGGAATAAAACCAAGGGATGCGAGTTTTTAAACTTAATCTCTCTGCATGGTAACATCTCTTTGCTTAAGGCTACGCTAATTATTTTCCTACAGCACATTGTGTTTTATTATTTGCTGATTTTATTGTGTTTCCTATGTTTAAATAATTTACTGTCTTCATACAGTATACGGCACTTACAGTACAGACCTTTTGTACAGGATTTTAATTAAATTATTTATACATTTAAATGTATAAAGGCTTATTCTGTAAAGTATAAAAAGGCTGGTTAGGCTGCTTGAGTTTATAATCTAAGCTAAAAAAAAAAAAGAAAACAGTTAAAAATTGTTATTCTAAAAGCATGCTTTGCTTTGAATATATTATTTACTTTGCGCTATTAATATATTATTTATCAGCTCATTGTTTTGTTGTGGGTTTTTTTTTCTTTTCATCTCTTTCAGTTACCTGTGACTTTTTTCTCTTCGTCGTCGTAATTGCTGGAGGTCAACAAGTGTCCGAAGATCAGAGCGGGCACGTACATCTTCTCGTCTTTGTGCTCCACTACGGGGATTCCTTTCCCGTTGTTCCATATTGTTATTGTGTTGGACTCCCTAATGGTTCACAAACACATACACACGCTAGATAAGAAGAGAGTAACCATCAGGTGTTCTTTTATTAAACCTGAGAAGGACAGTGAGGAGAAATGAGTTGGTGTGTGAGTGAGGATAATCTGCTGATCTGTATGTGTGGGTGCGTGTTTGTATACGGGTGTGTGGTGTTGTTGTGTGTGAGAAGGACAGTCAGCTGAAGGTGACGTGAATGTGAAACGAGTAGTCTGCATGCCAAGAGCTTTTTATCCGTTTCCCTCCAATACACTTCTCCTTCAAATCACCCTCTATCAAACATCTCAGGTATTAAACTGCTCAATTCAACGTCTTAACGTTTTCATTAAGATGCTTGTCTGTTACTTATTATTTACGCCGTCCTTTCCTGTTCATCTAGCACAGATTCATTTAAAATGTAATTGATGGAAAATAATGAAGAATGTTAAAACTGGGGGAAAAAACAAAGCATTTGACTATAATCCTTTAAAATGTTAAAATATTTTACACTCTGGTGTTGGATTTATGACATAACCATTCATGCTTTGAAGTGAGGACATCAAACGTCATTCGTGTACAGGCTACATAAACAAACAAGAGAGCCACCAACGAGTATTCTCAATGGCTGTGTGGTAGTCATGGTGCAGGCAAAATATATATGCCTCAAAAAATTCTAAGCCAACACTTCTGGTTTAACATGAAAACCCCTTCATATACTGTATGAGGATGAGTCAAAAATTATCCGCACTCCAGTTATATAAAAAATTTCTGGTGCCTTTTTTCTGTCCTTTGAAACGGCAAACGCATGCGCATGTCGATAAGTTTTTTTTTCCGTGTCATATTTGTGCGAGCGCTCATTCATTTCAAACAATGGATGACATTTTAGAAAAACTATGCTTGAGATTTTGCTCTAGAGGACGGCAAGCAGTTAATCAAACGAAAGCCAGACGCCTGACTTTAGCCGTTGTTAGCGCTGCTAAGAAATGTCCACGCTGCCAGTGCTGACTGATGACGTCGGTGCTCAATGCACATGCAGACGCAAAAAATTTTCCACTCTCATTTAACCTACATAATTATGTATTGTGTGTGTATATAGCGCAGATCTAAAACCACATATGAAGGTGACTAATCTAAAAATAAAACATCAGATTTGTGTGTCCATACAGCCGTGTCACATAAGTCTGTGTTACATTATGGTAAAAATCATTGAATTTGAATCACTTCAGGCTGGGAATGTATATGTAGCCTAATTCCTGCCTGCACTGTCAAGTGCTGTAAAAGCTTTTTAAGCGTTTTTAAAAATCACAACATGTATGTATTTATTGAGAGATTTTCTTTTGCTTCCTAATCCTGACACTAAACTTCGTAGACAATCGTGTAAATCTAAAGCCAGTAGGTGCAAATTTGTCACATACCAGAACAGTCATAGGTGACCATAAGCACACTGTATTATAAATCGTAACTTAAACTTATTCAGTCTGTATGTGATTACGACATGTGACAACCAAGACCCATGAAGAATTTTAACTGGGGTAACAGTTCAATTCTCATTAACATCTTAGAAATAAGGGAAAGGTCATTAAAAAATATAAAGATTCTAGATACAGATAGGTTTCATAAGTTTGTGTCTGATTTGGTATTAAAAAAAATACTTGATAAAACTTGCACTGTGTAAAAAAATTTTTTTTTATATTTTGTTCTGTAATTCTATTAAATAATATATTTTTAAAATAAATTAGTTTGACGTTTATTATATTTTATATAATCCACCTAATCAATCACTAGAAACACTGCAGATTTTAAAAATCAATTTAAAAAATAATAGTAAAGCAAATCTGCAAAATGCACTATATTTTATTATTTATATTATTTTCAATGCAAAATGCAATTTTCATTTTCAATGAAAAAATATATATAAATTTTTATTCTCTAATATTACAGTGCTGCAAAATTATTTCTTTCTCTCTGCTACAAGAGTTTACACCGTACCACATGTATACACACTAATATCTTACGGTTGCGTACGTTTAAACCCGTACATCCTAAAAAAAAAAAAAGTTTTAATGTGCAGCAAAATTCACTTTGCTCTAAGGATAACCAGTCTGTGGGAAGCCTGCATGACATCACGATACGCTTCGTTCCAGGAAAAATAAACAAACAATAATAACAATAATAAGCGCAAGAATCGCTGGGCATTTTAATAGCTTCCTGCTGCTAAAGACTTTATGAACAAGCTGCTGAAAGGAAGAACGTTCTAGCGTAATAAAACCCCTGTATCCCGGCGAGCTGTCGTCTTTATTTGTTTTAGCACGGGTGTGTGGGCAATGAGAGAGAGAGAGAAAGAGAGAAGCCCTGTGAGATGATTCATTAAGTGGCAGAATGTCGGCTTTAGCGTAAACAGGCTGAAATTCTTCAGGGAAGTGGAGAAAAGGCACTCACGGATCGATGGTGATTTTGATGCAGTTCATGTTCTTGTCTCGCTGCTTGTTGTCGGCCGCGTTAACTGTGAGGAGGAAAAGAGGGAAAAAATTAGGCTGAATCTGGAACTATGAATAGAACGTTTCATTAAATATGACGCTGATCACCTCGGCGGTGTGTGTCTAAAAGCGGGAATAATCATATCCTCTCTATGTATCTATGAGAGACGGGAAAACAGAACTGTGCAAAAGTATTCGGACATCATTTCTTCACATCGTGCTTCCAAAGACTCTGACTTTCTTATATTTTTTATTTAGTCTTGAGAAATAGTTTCCCCAGCCTTCCTGATGGACTTTCATCTTCAGTCCAGGCCTTGAACCTGACCAGTTTCAGAGAAATGTTTTTGTTGGTTAAGCCACACAGTGACCTGTGCATCATTCAAGCATTAAAAAAAATGTCTAACTTAAGTCACAAACCAGTGAGAAACAGATGCAGATTATGAACTGGTGATGCTAAATGCTGAGTTGGTTGGAACAGGCTGCTGAGGTTGTTACATATACAACCACTTGATAAAAAAAATAAATTGTATCTTTACGCACTTTGTAGTCTGTCACATTAAAACATTTGTTCTCGTTTCTTTAACTTAATACACAGTCAAACATTTGGACACACCTCAGTGTTTGTTTTTTGTTTAGTGATCTACACTATAGAACAATACTAGGGATTTCAAAACTCTGTAATAACACATACGGTATTATGCAATTAATTAACAACAACAACAACAGTCAGTTGTTATTTTAAGACATGAAGGTCAGCAGTTCTGGAACAGTGTACTTGCAAGAACCGTATTGTGTCAAGTGCATTTGCAAAACCCATCAGGCACCATGATGAACTTGTCTCTCCTAAAGACCTTCCCAAAAAAAGCAAGACCTAAACTTACCTCTGCTGCAGAGGAGAAGTTCATTTAGAGTTACCAGTTACCTCAGAAATTACCAATTAACAACCAGCACCTCAGATTACAGGCGTTATGAAAGCTTTACAAAGCATAAGTAAGAGAATTCAACTGTTCAATGGTGATTATGGACTCCTTCAGCATAGTTTTACAACTTAGAAAGTAATAGAAATCAGAGAGACCATGGAATTATAAGGTGTGTCCAAACTTTCAACTGGGAGTGTAATTACTTTCAATATGAAGAAATTAGGGGAGGCTCAAAACGTTTGCACAGTACTGTATGTTTTAATTCTGGTCATTCTGGTTTAGTGAAGAGGTTGCTGTGTAACATGGAGAACCTAAAGGGACATTAGAGGATTTTTGAAAAAAACCCTCAAACAAATATACTTCCAAATCATTGTTCGATTAATAGACAAGCAGTTACGCAAGCAAAATAATCCTCATCTTAAACTGACAACTCAGTTTAAAAAAACTTACAAAGATTCATACAGTAAATATGTTTCAGATTGACGCTGACACGAAGATAGATTTACTCGTTAATTAGGTGACCTTATAAAGAATGAGCTGTACGCGCTTTTCATACACCAAAAAATAAATAAAATATTTTGTAATCCTCTGGATTCATTACTTAAACAGCAGTGTATATATATATATATATTTTTTTTTTTTTTTTTTTTTTTTTAATGCACCTATAGTGAAACTTTAAAAAAAATATCTATGCATTCCTAGTACAATCAGTTACACTCCCTCGACACAATGCTGAAATGGAGGTAAGTGAGAAGCGCAAAGAGGCATCAGCTTACCCAGAATTTCATCAAAGATTTTATACAGTCCAGGGACGTAAGTGATCTCTCGTATGTTCATACCAATCTCGTCATCGAAAACCCACATTTGCTGGAAAGAAAAAAATAATACAGGTTGAAATGAGTGTGCCGTAATCTCGCTGGACAGCAACTTCGTGACGTATTACAATCAGTACAATCTGTTCACAGTTTTTAAACCGGCTGTAAAACCGGTCCTCACCTGAGTGACGGGCTCCACCGAGCCGATGTAGGTGTCTGGGCGGAGGAGGATGTGCTCCAGCTGGGTTTTCTTTTGGTACACGCGCTCCACAGACATCTTCTTGGAGCCTTCTTTCCTAGGCGGCTCGCTCTTCCCGCCTTCGCCGTTCGCCTCCTCTCTCTTCGTGCCATTGTTCTTATCAAAGAGGGTCTGTCGTGAAGATATACGAAGAATTAGACACGCTTGTAAGACTTACTGACCGAATCAGACGGTTTTTCTTTCTTTCTATGAACTGAACCAGAGATTTTGTAACTCCCAAAGCCCAAGCAAGAACGGAAGACTTTTTCTTTTCTTTCTTTTTTTATTACTACTGTATATTTACATTTTATATTCTTTATTTAAATACTCTATTTTCTTTTTAGGCCATGTGCATTTTTTCCTTTTCTGTTTTTTTCTTTTCTTTTTTTTTCATTAGAATATTTTTGTTCTATATTTCTTTATTTAAATTCTTTCTTTTGCTTTCCTTTTCTTTTTCAATTACTATATTTTTTCCTTTTCTTTTTCAATTACTATATTCTTTATTTACATCCCTTTATTTTCTTTAAAATTTTTAAGTCATGGGTATTTTTTTTTTTTTTTTACATTTTTTCTTCTTTCTTTCTTTTTTTATTACTATTTTCTCATTTTATATTCTTTATTTAAATACTCTATTTTCTTTAAATTTTTAGGCAGTTGTAAAAACATTTCACTGTATATCATACCATATATGATAAAATTTGAATTTGAAAATTGAACATCACTAGTCTACATGATGTGTAACAGAATAACTGCAACAAAAAAAAAAGAAAAAATGTTCCCTGTAAAATCATAATGTCTTTACAGAGACCACAAACAGCTTATTTTGTTGTCATTTAGGAATCGTGTTGCGCAATCCTAAATACACAAGAAGTCACAAAGTTTAATACTTTTATGACTTACACAGATGAGCATTTATTTATTTATTTATTTATTTAATTGGAACGTCAGTAACTGATTTATCCTGATCAGGGTCACAGTGAATCCAAAGCCTGCCCTGTCAACACAGGGAATGAGATGAGAATACACCCTGAATGAGATGCCAGTGCAGTTTTTAACTCATTCGTGTCTCCCAGCATGTTTATGCAGGCATGAGCAGGACATGCACACTATCCTGAGCTCAGAGTCAAACCTTGAACCTTGGACCTGGTGCTGATTATGACTATATTTTGAGTATATACATATACACTCTGGATATAAAGGTTCTTGGTGAAGCAAAGAAAAGCTGAAAAAGCATAAAGCTTTTATGGGTCTGAGTTATTTTACACTATATATGCCCAAAAGTATGCTGACACAGAAGACTAAAGTAAATAGAAGACTTCAAGCACAGTACAGTGATAAGACTCTTAGCCGCAGTAAAACATCTGTACGGTGCAAATATTTAAAAGAAGGTCGTGAATGACGATCCGGGCCGAGGTGGCTCAGAGCGCACAGCAGTCATTCCCGAGTGGAATGTCTGATCTTTGAAAATTGACAAATAACTTGTTGTCAACTTGCAGAAGAGACACAATCTGTACACACAATTATTCCCCAACACCACTTGCACATTATAAGAACTCAGCATGGAGTTAATGCCACATCCCCCAAACAGTCCTGACCTCACCCAGAGCTATTGCCACATGTTTGGACCATTAAAGCAGGCAAAGGTACTGAGTAAACTTTCTTCAAACACTAGTGAAAACCTGGAATAAGTGCATTAGGGTAGCAGGCGATTATACAGAAAAATAAAGAGAGTTTTTACCATTTTAACTTTGTTCTGTTATTCTGCGCAGTCAAAAGTCCCAAGTTGGACTTGAACCCTGCTTGTACTTTGCCTTACACACACAACACCTACAAAGATACACTTTTAATTGCAATTAGAGTGGAAACCCTGACCCTTCATTGACTCTGAATCCATCCTGATCTTAGTTCAGTGTCCTCTCACTTACACACACACACACAAAAAAAACATGCCGGATACACTAAACTGCTTTTAAAGCCCTATTTAAATCCAGCCTATGTAATAATCTAAAGTGACTGCTTTCTTGCTTTTATTCATAAATATTATTCGGGGCTTCATTCAGAAAGACCTACGGATGTGACAGAGACAGACATGGTATAAGATTGGACTTAGAACAAGAGTTTTCTTTCTTACTATAATATGGCAGATGTTGAGCGAGAGGAAAGTGTTTCTCTCACAATTATTGTTTCTCTCGCAAAGTTATTGCAGTTTAGCTCACTTGTCAAAACAATTATGTTTTATTGAGCTGAGAAAGTAATAGTTTAGATAGTATAGGTTAACTTAAAAATGTAAATCGGTCAATCTGAGCCAGTCAGCTAATTAGATCTCTTAGTTACCTAGCTGGTTCTGGTAAAGTGTGTTGTTAATTTATGTTGTTGCATGTATGTAGCACTTTGATCCCGGAGGAACGTTGTTTCGTTTCACTGTGTACTAAACTGTATATGGTCGCAATGACAATAAAAGCCTACTTGACTTGACTTGATAACAGACAAGTTTCAAATCCTTTTTGTGTTTGCATTCGCAAATAACAATGATTTGCCGCTTCGTTTGAATCCCTGGAATGTCTGGGGTTAAGGCGCTGGTGTAACAGGATCACTTTGCGGACTGTTGTATATGGTATACATAACATCCTACATCAGTACTGTACATCATAATCTTCTATGATGTCTATCCTTAGATCGTAAGACCTTTTTACAGAAGTGACCTGTGACCAAAGGCTTTCGTTCAGACACAAAGCCTACGCGTTTAAATGCCATCAACAAAAAGGAATGAAGTTATGAATGGGGTTTAAGTGTGAGAATGTGCGTGCACACTCTCCATCAATGTACAGGTATCCCATATAGGATGTATCCCTCAACACCTGGGATACACCTCAGACCCCTTATCATAAACCACCCTGACCAGGATAAGGCTCTTACTGAATAAATGACTGAAAAGTGTAAACACAAAGCAATAAACTTTTTGAACACATTTTCTGTAATCACGTGGGTCAGGGGTCATATTTACACCTGGAGTTTGTTTACTGACGGCATCCATCACAAAGTTTTAGAAGGGTTTAATTATTTCTGGTGGTTTAATTAAATGATTGAACAAAATATATACACACACACACACAATTTGGTGTGAGTCTAGTTGTTCATGTAACTGTAACCAAGTGTCCATAAGTTTTTCATCAAAAAACATTCACTAGTGCTAATTTATTATTTCCCAGACACTTACCGACTGGGTTTACTGACATCCAAGCATCTTTTACAGCATTTCTCTTAATAAAAATAAACAATTTTATTGAATAAAATAACCCGGAAATGTGAAGAAAGTGTCTAGAAACGGTCGCTATGGTGAAACAAAAGGGGTCTCGAGCGCTGCTAGCATTGTTAGCATTTTAGTGAAACATATATATAAAAAAAAAAAACAATTAAAAAATGTATAAAATATGCAGGAAAATATTATTTCAGTAATTATAACAGACAAAAAAACAATACTGTGTTTCATAATGATGTTTTTTTCCCTAGGCTAGAGTTTATTGTACTATCGGTGTTTTCACTCACACGCTAGCTACATGCTAAGCTAAAGTTGCCTCAGTGAGAGCTCGCGCGCTTCTGCTTGTAGTAACGGTTAAACACCAGGAATGTACGAGGTTTATAACGCGTTAATTAATAAATACGTGAACACTTATTATATATTTATATCCTGCGTGTTTTACTCACCACCCAGTTCAGCCCTCCGCTTCCTGCAGCACTGTTAGACATTCTCCTCTATTGTGTCTTCAATCCAAGATGTCCAGTGTTTATTAAAAAATAAAATAAAAAAATAACAAACCTCCTTAAAATACAGTTACGGCGTTAAATTGCCTTCCATGTGCACCGCCGAGAGAGACAGAGATGTGTTAAAGAGTGTGTGTAAAGAGTTACATGGAAGCTGAGAGGATTTTAGCCCGGGCACTGAGAGAGAGAGAGAGCACTTCGGCTATTGTTAAAATCGACCCGCGGTACAGAACCAGGCCTGAGCGCACGCGCGTTTTCTCTCTCTCTCTCACACACACACACACACTGCCTGCTGCCGGCGAACAACTACAGCTCCGTGCAAAACACTCACACGCACACACACACCCGCGTAACAATTTACATTACATTCTAATTAAGGTTAAAGGAGAGAAAGAGAGAGTGTGTGTGTGTGTGTGTGTGTGTCCTGACGAGAGGTACTGACACATTTCCTGGATTTTCATTCAGAAACAATAACAGAGGCGCTGCTGCCCCCCTCCCCATCCCTGGTAATCCCAGCCGACCAATAGAACACTCAGAAAGCAAGAAGATGATGATCACCAGCAAGGGAATCCGAGGTGTAGGGGTTTGATAGAAAAATAGACAAGTACACTTCATGTATACATACACACACAGACATATACTTTTAGAGAGTAAGATAGACAGATAAAGACACTTGGAGAGAGAGACACAGAGAGAGAGTGAGAGACAGACAGACAGAGTCAAGCAAATTCATAGAAAGAGACAAACAAATAGGGATAGAAGCAGTCCGGCTCTACAACCAACTAGAGACACCAACAGACAGAGGCAGACAGATGGATAGAGAGACAAACGGAAAGAGACAAAGAAAGACAAGCAAACACACAAAAAGATAGAGAGACACAGACATAAAGAAACAGACAGACACAGAAAGAAAGATGGACAAAGCAGACAAGACAGATTGAGGCACAGTCACTGACAGACAGATACACAGACAGACAGCTAGAGACATGGGGAGACACAGACAATACAGAAACAGACAAATAGAGACACACAGACTGAAAGACAAATAGACAGACAGAAAAAAAGGAAGACAGAGACACCGAGAGACAGAAACAGTCACAAGACAGACAAAAAGAGACAAAGTGAAGCAGACAGAAAGACAAAGACATATATGGACAAAGACAGACAGAAAGAGGCAGAGACAGACAAATACAGAAACACAAGACAGGTTAAATAATAGATAAAAATTAAATAATATTTCTGAGACTGCAAACAATTCATTTAATAAAGTTACTGAAAACAGCTAAATAATAAAGTAAATAAATCAACATTTCTTTCACAAAGACAAATAAAGACAAAATGCTGTCTGGTCTTTTCTTTTTTCTTGAGTGACTGAGATAAACTCTTGCAGCAATAATCAATAACACCAGAACACACTAGAGGTATTCATCATTAAACGCTGTGCTGCTGAATGATCAGTATAAACATTTCTCATCATTTCTTACAGCACACTCGAGGAAAATGTTTTAATTGGCTTTTGAAATGGGATAATTACATTTGTTACAAATACAATTGTTCTAAAGAAGATTAAAATTAGATGCAACCCTGCTATCAGGCGCTCTAAAATCTGTATCAAAAAAAGTTGTATCGATGCATCACCTAATTATAACGATACAAGAGAGTCACAATGATACATATAGTACCTTAAATAGCACTTTTCTGTCCCTTTTTTTTTTTTTTTTTTTAGAAATAATAGTATTTTTAGACTTTTCTAATGAAAAGAACATCATTGGAAAAGTGAGACTGTGCTTCAAGTCTGTCCTCACATTAACTCAGACTTCCCGGAACACTTTTTTGTTTGTTTGTCGAAGCGCTCTTATCACACGTCCTCCATTTCCACAACAATCTCAAATGAAGACGTCTCCGTGTCCTTCAAGCTTTGTCTGAACAGTTGGGCGTGTTGCCACGCCGCATCTCCATCTCCTCCGCTCAGCTCCGCTTCTACCACCACTTCCGCAGAGCCTGTGAGGCCTGTCGCCGAGTGCATTTCGCCATCTGCGAAACCAAACGATAACATCGTTAACGCAAAAGTGCATTCGGTTGACGATTGACGAGTCCGGGTTACTCTATAAACGGCGAACGCTGACAAATTTAACTTCAAACTCTCAGTGATTTGGACATATTTCCAGATGCAGATACTACCACCTGCTCTACCATCTGAAGATAATTTTAAAACACACAGATCAGCTTAGTAACAACAGTATAATATGAAGACTCTGCAGTCTTTTCAACAGAGAGCTTTTGTGCCTGAAGAATTGTTACTGTTGTTTAGGTGTCAGTCTTGACATGGGTTTTGACTCATACGATGTGGCTCTGTATAGGTATTAGTGTAAACAACAGCTTGAACGAATAAGCATAGTAATCATTTGCGGTTTGGCAATTGTATAGTACATGATTATTATCCGATAAACACTTATCGTCATCATATAACAGATAAGCTACTTATATAAAAAAAATCCTGGGTGTCTGATCTGTAGTAGTTGGATTTTTATACCTCCAGGAAACTCGAAGGTGGATTGCGGAGAGCGTAATCTCCAGTGAACAGCACCGGAGTGGAAGGTTTGACTGACAGCTCTGACTGAGACTGATTTAATCGTCATTCCCACAGGAGCACAAACAATCCTCCAGCATAGCCTGCCTGATAAAGAGCCCTCTGTTCGAGTGAGGTACACCTAAAAACCAAACACAGACACACTGAAGGACATAACAGAAAGAGCCTAAATAAACGAGAGAACGACTTACGCGGGAAAATGTTATGTATAAAGCATGAGCGAAATCAAGTCAAGACAGGCAAATTATTCTACAACATCACACTGACCATCTTCCAGTCTTGTTCTTCTTTCTTGAACACAGACTCATTCTTCCACACTCCGTTTTCCCAGCCAGGGATCTTCTCTTGGTTGTTGTGTAGTCTACAGTAACAGTCTGTGACCACGTTGTATTGCAGGTGGAACGTCTTAGCTTGCTTCTCTGACTCGGTAGGAATAAACACAAAGTCTTTCTGGAAAAAAATAAATAAATAAATAAAAATTTGCATTGGTTGCTGAAAAGACTTAGAAACGTGACAGACTTGCAACAGGGATTCAAAGAGGATCTCTTACCACTTTGGAAGCAGCAGCAGCACCACCGGTTTCTCCTCGAGCAGCCCTCCAGGCAAGAGAACCTGATATCCGTCCTCCCATCTCACCAGGCTTTGGACTCTTAGGAGAAATGAACTCTACCAGCTCTACTAACAACCTCTCCAGCAGCTCCTGCTTCCTCTCAGAGCTCAGTGACTGCTGCCTCTGTGCACACACAGTCCATGCAGAATCCAAATATGTTGTATAAGGATGTGTAAGAAAATCAACACCAGGTTATTATGATGTGATTCTAGGCAAAGAGGAGCTATTTCAAAGAGGAGTTTTTTCATGGCTCTCTCTTTTTAACAGCGATTTGTCAGGGATTATGCACAGACACCCAAAAAAAAAAACATTTTACTATGGAAAATTTCACCATGTCAGAAATCTGTTCATGCCGAGTGCAAGTGTGCACCATTATTTACAGAGATATTTCAACAAGCAGTGAATATGAACTGTCATTTTAATTACATTCTTTTATAAAAAATGAATTAACACCTTCTGACCAACCACAATTAAGCATTCATCATCTCAATGATATACAAGCTTGTTTCGTAAATTGATTAATTAATAAAAATAAAAGCCAACCAGGTGTGTAAATTCAGCAACCCAGGTAATAAAACAGATCACATTATTATATAACGGAGTCATTATTTAAAAACATTTGCTGTGATTTAAAGGTCAAATATTTTACTACAAGTAGTCTCCAACTTACGCACGTTTGTAAGTCGGATTTGTTCGTAAGTCCGACAAAGTGAGTCTTACATTGCCTTTTACATGAAAATACAATGTAAACCATACCAACCCGCTTGACTAAATCGCTGTGCTCTTTCCCCACGCTGCCTTCAAATGGCCAAAAACTGTAATCGCGCCTAAGGAAATTAATCCTTTAAATCGCGTGGGGAATTCCGGACACCATTTGTCTCAGAGCTGTTTTCCACTGTATTGGACTGTCAACTCAATCAAGGAATGAAGGTTTTTCCAAAATTATGATTATTCACTATTGATTAGTTTAAACCGGTGACGCCAACTCAGTTCTCTCGCACCCCCACACGCACGTACATACAACGGATGGTGCAGACGATGATCTTGTATAAATAAGGTAAAAGAAATGTAGAGTATATAGAAATCTGTCGGAAAAAATAATAATGCGTCAATGGTTTGAGTAGTTGTGTAAATTCTAACATATAGTTCAAAAAGTTTTTTGTTAATTATTAGGAACTTCATGAATGTGGGTGAAAATCATTTTAAATTTATTACAATCTTACACCTATCTGCAATACTTACCACAGCATTAAGTTCATTAATATTTTGTAGCAGCCATGTTTCCTGAATTTGCTTACGTCTGGAAAGAACTTCCTGATGCTTACAGGAGTAGCGCCACGTTACATCAACCATCTGTAATTGTAAACAAAAAATTGTTTAATGTAATCCGCCACTAACCTAAGAGTCCTTCATAACTGACCCCTGGAAATATGTTATATATAGAAATCTCTATATAAATACAGCATGAAGATACATCTCTGATATGGATTAGGGAAGTAAAAACAATAATCGTGATATAATATTGTTATTGCTCTGAATACAACTTGGATAACTTTTAATATTTTTTTAACAATGAAGAACTGGTTAAAAACAGTTGATATAATGATAAATCATTACAGGCACTCACAAGCTTTATAATAAATACTGCTGATCACATGACCTTTATGCCATATTGCTTATTCCTAATACAACTCCAGGAAATTAAAGACCATAAAGAGCTTAATGTAATGGTATAAAAATGACAATTTGCTTCTAATTTATCGATCAATCCGAACATTTTGTCAAATTTTATCCAAGAATCTCCAAAATATTTAGACCTGATCTTTTGAGAAAGCGAAGATGTAGGAAAGCTTCTTGCCCCAGCCCATCTCGTAGAGCAGAGGTTTATCACATGTGTTTTCACAGGGGTCACAGTGCAGCCAGCGGCGTTGGGACTGAGAGTACACCTCCGTCCAGACATGATCTAAAAAACACAAACCGATTTAAAACCACACACTACATATGCAAGTATGACATAAAGTAACAAATATAGGGGTGTTCGGGTCAAACCATGACTTTAAAAGGTATAAAACTATGCAGAACTACACAATATTTTCATAATTGGTCAAATCCATCAATCTTCTTACATCCATGAACACTATGGACAATTACACGCTCACCTACCTTCATATATACACTACATGTCGTACGTTACATCCTGGACCATTGCACAAAGACACTTTAATAACTTTGCACACCTACCTTCACAACTACACTACATTTTACAGTTTTACGTTTACATCCTGGACCAGTGCACAAAGTCACTTTAATAACCTCTGCACTAAGACACTTTGTTCCATGCATATTTGCACACACCGTAAAGTATATTTCAATTTGCACAGTATATTTCTATTTTGTACATCCTATTTCTATTTTTATTTTTAGTTCTATTTTTTCATAGCACATTTCTATTTTTATTTTTAGTTCTATTTTTCCTAGTTTAATTTAATTTTGTAATTTAATTTCTATCGTATTTCTTTTATTCATATTTATTTCTTATTCGTAAAATTTAACTCTCTTCTAGGGTCAATGGCAGTCGTATAATACATTTCACTACATTTCGTACTGTGTATGTTTGTGTATGTGACAAATAAAATTTGAATTTTTGAATTTGAACTGATTGACATTTAAAGAAGACTTCAAGCACAGTATAGTGTTGGGACTCGTAGACGCAGTAAAACATTTGAACAGTGCAAATGCTTTAAATAAGACCGTACATCCAGGATTGATGAGTGGAGAAAAAAAAGAAATTAAAAAAATTCTAAATAAAAAGCAAAGTATAACTTGTTGCCAAATTGCGGGAGAGTAAGAACTGTACACACAATGACTGAGCAACACCACTTGTATATTACAGGAACTCGGCTGGGAGTTATTGGCACATTCCCCATACAGTCCTGACCTCGCTCCATGCCATTTCCACATATTTTAGGAAATTTAAGGTTCCTGGGAGGCCGGCGTTTTAGACATTAAGCAGACAGTCTAATCATGGCTCTGGCGTACTGACAAAACATTCTACCTTGATGGTATCCAATCACTAATGATACACTGAGGCATGTGCCTTAGTGTTGCAGGGGATTATATAGAGAAATAAAGGAATTTTTTTACTCCTTTTAGTTTTAGTTCCCTAACTTAGTTTTTCTCTCTCTCTTCAGTATTCTGCATAATCAAAAGTCCCAGTTTGATTTGAACATTAAACTCTGATGACATGTTTACTTGCCAAAGTCTGAGGGGAAAAAAAGTGGATACCTGTTGCGTCCCAGACGTATCTGGCTTCCAGCCCCAGTGCTCTGCAGCACAGAGTGAAACAGTTAGCCCATTCCCCACAGCGCCCCCTCCTGGTCTCCAGCAGTTTCTCAGGGTTGTTGTACCTAACCAGAAAAAAAACAGATGGTTTCCAAGTCCAGGTAGTGTAACTAAACTTGATCTATATTTTATAAACCTCTAACTCTAACCCATTATATGTAGTATCACATAGAACAACAAATACAAATTTATTTCACTGAGCTGGTAATCATAGGAAGAATGTCGATTTGATTAGATTTTTTTTTAGCATTGCAATGTTTGATTCGATTCGATAGTACTAATGTTTATTAATTTGTCTTAAGTTGCTATATTTCTTACAAGTATTAAAAATGTCTAAAAGTATCTAAAATGTATAACTCTGTCAATTGTTTAAATGAGATTTACACCACAATTTCCTAAGCTTTTTTCTTCTTCCGCTCCACATTTTAGTCCACTAGGTGGCAGTATTACACCATATGCGTATAAACTCCAAAAAAAAAGAAGAAGCAGCAGCCACACTCTCTTAAAATTGAAATACAGGAAACCCACCAAGCACGGGAGAACATGGAAACTTCATGTACACAGAAACAGGACTCAAACCCTGACCCTGCAGGTGCAAGGCGACAGTGCTAACCACTACATCACCGTGATGCCTCGTTCACAGTCCAACTCAGTGGAAAACAGCTCTGTGAGATTAATTTTCTTACGTTTTTTTTGCCACATGATAGCAGTGTGGGGAAATGGAACAAAGATTTATTCGGGTGGATTGGTGAGCTCTACATGGTATATTTGTATTAAAGACATATAAGACTGACTTTGTCGGACTTAAGAACAAATCAGACTTACGAACGCATACATGCACACAGATGGCTGCCTCGTGTATTTTGTGTTTGTTTAAACATTTTTGCATATTTTGGACGCCCTTAGCATTGTTTTACAATGTAGAAAGAAATAATCAGGAACTACCACTTTGAGTGGTAGTGTACATCAAAAAACAATTTCTCATTCTTTTGAACAAATTGCAAACACTTTGGTTAGTCCATGTTACTGCAAACAATTATGCACAACATGTCTGTTTGCTGTTTGCTGTTTTTTTACTTAAATCGTAAATTGATGAACAGCTCTCAGGTGAATTCTCACTTCACTAATGTAAAAACGATATTGATTAACCAATGATGAACCGGTTCTCTAAAAGTCCCCAGCTGCAGTGGATGCGGTATGTAACTGAAAGAATTCTTTCAGTCCTGTGTTGTGATAAGGAAGAGACACTATGGCCTGTCAGGCAGGAAAGTCTGGAAGTGTAGAATAACAGCACTGTCATTCCTTATAATGCGCTGCACCCTAAGGGGCGTTTCCTATTTTTACATTTCTCATTTAGTATTGTGTTTTTGTGCTGTACACTGGTGTAGAACAGTCTTTTTTTTTCTTTTATGTAACGCATTTTAATGGTCCGTCAATACGTCTTAAACTAAAAAAAAAACGGTCAATCAATCCTCCACATATAGTACATACAGTTATGTTCAAGTTTGTGTTACTGAAATTGATATACTGTTTGCCGTACTGACAAAGTGCAGCTTCGTGCATTTTCAATCAGCATCAAATCCTAGCCGTCATTTTTATCAGACATTAACTACAGAGTTCACTGTAAGACTGACTATTTTGACTAAACACAGATATAAGGACTTTCAGAAGGATGAACTAAGGATTTGGAGCAAGTTGCAGGCTTTTGCAGGCAATCCATTGTGCTGTGCTGTTTGTACCAATTGTTTTGAGAAACGCACTCAGTCTTGCAAAAGTTAATAATGATTAGAAAAACGCTCCAAAGCAACTGAGAAAAAACCCTGTAAAGCACGAGTATTTGTGGAAGATGTGAAAGCAATTTGCAATAAGTGTGAATCAATTCTGAATCTTAAATCAATCTAATAAACTGTAGTATAATTAACTGAATCTAATAATTAAAATATATTAAATCACACAAAGTCTATTATTCAAACTGAGTACAATTCTACCCCGGCATCAGGATCTGGTCTGACTCAACTTGAAGGAATTTTGATTCTTAAGAAAAGTGCAAAAGTCTTCATATTTTGCTCCCATAGAGCCAGACTGCCTTGCATTTCTAATATAGACTTGAGGAATAATTTCTCCAGGCTTCTTGAAGGTTTTTTTTTAGAGATGTGTTTTTGTTTGTTAAACCGCACAGTGACACATAATTCATTTAAGCATAAAAACACATGTGACCTCCATCAACGATCTGTGAAACTTCACTATAAACATGCATTCCCATGCTGTTTTTTGCTCAAAATAAAAATCACGTTTTGGGCAAATAGAAATTGAAAAAAATTCATGACTAGGACAAAACCCATGTTTTCCCCACAAGGACATTCACTCCTGGAGTTAAGTTTGTTTAGAATTCTAACAAACTTATTAAGTAAAAAAAAATAATCGAATCAGGATCTTAAAAAGTCATGATACTTACAGAATCGCAATACAAATCGAATCACCACAGATGTATCATGATAATACCGTATCAACTGGTCCCTCATGATCCCCATTGCCACTTATTAAGTAATTCTAAACATTTCTCCTCGCTCCAGTAAACAACAAACATTAATAGAAACCATGGCGTGATGCCTTCCCACTTTTCGCCTTATTAAAAATAATTTAAATAAGTGTTCTTTCACATTCGATAAAGAAGCTGTAATAACACAGTACCTCGAAAATCTGGTGGTGAGGCTGCAGGCGTTGCAGTAGTGGTTCTCCACACGACCAGCATCCCAGCGCAAGTCGTCTGTAGATGGTGGGAGAGACCCAGAGGAGTGTGTGCTACCCCCGCACCGGCTACACGGCAGGCTGTCCACCCAGGAGAAGAAATCCTGTTTAAACCACTGTAAAAGCTCCAGCACCAGCATGTCCTCCACAGCAAGACTACACTCTAAATAAATAAATAAATAAATAAATAAATAAAACGATTCAGTTACGTATCACAGTACTTTTTTATGGCAATCCATGTATCGCCACACTGACTCAAACAAAAAAAAACTAATTAACTAATTAATAATAAAAAAAAACATTATTTTGTTTATATACAGTATGATTGAATGTAAGGTGGTAAAAATGTTGCAGTTTCTTTATGATCCTGCAGGTGGTGCTCAAAACTATTCACACACTGGCAGGCAGCAAAGTGTGTTAGGGGCGAATTATAACTTAATTATAAATTTGTTTACAATTATTTTAAGTAATTATTAATTATTAGTAACTACATCTATATATATATATATATTTTTATGTTTAACAATCTGGCATTATTTCTAAAAAAAGAAAGAAGTCATTTCTCTTTTAGCTACGAGACAGAGACTCTACACACAGGAGATTAGGAATGCAGTCTGGTCCATAAATATTTGGACAGCAACACAGGTGATTTAGAAAAGCAATGTAATTAAATTGTAGATCTTTCAGCTTTAATTTAAGGGATTGAACAAAAATGCTTTAAGTATTTAAGAATTAAAGCCATTATAACGTTTATATATACACTACCGTTTAAAAGTTTTAGAACACTTGCAAATTTCTTTTTTCTGTTTGGTGATATATTTTCTACATTTTACAACAATACTGGGGATTTCAAAACTATAAAATAAGACATATGGAATTAGGTAATTACGAAACAACAAGAAAAACAACAGTTAGTTGTTATTTTAAGACACAGAGGTCGGCCTTTCTGTAATAGTTTTTGCAAGAACAGTATTGTTAAGTGCATTTGCAAAATCCATCAAGCACCATAATGAAACTGGCTCTCATGAAGGCCGTCCCAGGAGGGCGAGACCAAAACCTACCTCTACCTCAGACGAGAAGTTCATTTAGAGTTATCAGTCTGAAAAATGACCAATTAACAGCACCTCAGATTAGAGGCGTTATGAAGTCTTTACAGAGCAGAAATAGCAGAAACATCTCAATATCAACTGTTCGAAGGAGATTTATGCACTTTTGGACGCCTTCAGTGTTTCTTTACAATGTAGAAAAAAATAAAAATACAATACAACACTACAGACCAAATTTCAGGATGGATTTTTCAGGGCAAAAATATATACGAGTTTTGAAATGCAAAAAGACTACATGCATTACTCAACGCTGGATAAAGGCTTCCTCAACCTCATAAGCAGCAGAACAGCTTAATACAGCTGTCCACTTTAATTCCACGCAAATCTGCAGCTTATTTTTAACGTGTCTTCTTCTTATTCCTTCAGCATGTCACAGTATTGGGCTGTGTTTCTTTTTTCTTAGTTTAATTTATTAAAAATATGTTACAATTATTTTTTTGTATACATTCTTTTGTATACGATCTGTCTACCTGTCTGTCAATCTATCTGTATGTTTGTCTGTCTGTCCACTCTATCTATTTATCTGTCTATCTATCTAACAAATGTGATGGGACGTAACAGGGTTAACATGTTTTTTTCTGTCAAGACAGACAGGTTTGTGCTTTCCCGTTTCTTTATCACATGACAGGTGTTATATTGTCTTAACTTAAAGAGAGAAATAGACAGACTCCCTGATGATGCCACAGCCTTCCATGTCTGAGAGTCCAAGAAAGGAAAACTTGCTGTGGTCTCAGGGATAGGGGTGACATAGTCTCTCTCTCTTTCTCTCTCTCTCTCTCTTTCTCCTCCAACCACAGAAACATTATCTAACCCTGTGGAGGAGTACTCCTCCTACCTGTACAGCACTCCT
The DNA here is from genome assembly GCF_024256425.1 of Clarias gariepinus. NCBI lineage: Eukaryota > Metazoa > Chordata > Actinopteri > Siluriformes > Clariidae > Clarias > Clarias gariepinus. The sequence goes on along the minus strand of NC_071127.1, from coordinate 13,333,350 downwards.
ACTCCTACTTTGCCTGAGTTGCCTAGTGATGCAGCGCGATCAGGAGTTTGAAAGGATCGGGGGGGAAATCCAAACACACACACACAGAGTATAACTTTGGATTCTAACTGGGAAATGCAAAAAATAATTTCTGTACGCTGTAACGTACATGTGACAAATAATTTAATATTATGTTATTATTATAAATCTGTCCCCTTTCCCCAGACTGCCATCATGTGGCAAAAGTTTCTGCCGACTAAGGAAAATAATCTCACAGGTTAAATCAGTTAAAACTGTTAAAACAGTGTTGTCTCCGCGCCTTCAAATCGCCAGGGGAATCCCAGCAGTCATTTTGTCTCAGCTGTTTTCCACTGTATTGGACTGTGAACTTTGTTTTGCTGAGGATTTTCCGAAATTAGGATTATTCACCACAGAACAAGACTGTAACAGCGAGTGCCGAGCTCTTACCCGGGTCTGCATCTCTGGCTTTGCACAGGCGGTCTTTCGCTCTGGACGAGAGCTCGTCATGCGGTATACAGCGCAGCGCTTTCTGCTGGAGTCCCTCATTCTCGTACACCATCACATGCTGAAAATTTGATTGCAGCGTCCCAAGGAAAGACCTGCCACCTAACTGCAACATGAAAAAGAAAAAATATAGAAAAAGAATACTCTATGTGAGATATTTTCATTATAATGATACTAGCTATTTGTGCAGGAAAAAAAAACCCTCGCGCATTACCACAGACAGAGGCGGTTCTATGGGGCGCTGAGGCTCAGACGCCGCTGTGGGACTCGGAGCAGGAGACGACACGGAGGTAGGAGTGCTCGAACTCGATGCCCGCTGGTCCGCTCCTAGTCTTTGGTCTCTTTCGGCAGCTATTGTCTCACGAACACGTCTCAGCTGATCTACAGATGCAGACCTCGGGAACACCAAGTGCGTCTCAGCCTGGAAGGTCAACAAGACATCTGAATACAGCCTCTACTAGGTTAGACTGAATATACAGTAAACAGATATATATATATATATATATATATATATATCAGTGGCGGCTGGTGAAAAACATTTTTTTTGGGGGGGGGCACAAAACAAACTTGAGGCTAAGCTCTAATTGGTCAAAATCTTTTGCCTACATTGTGTGTGCAATTTCAGTGACTCAAAATGATTTGAATCAGAGCCGAGCCGATATTCAGCACAACAGCACTCTCACCCGTGCAATAACCGAAGTGAAGATGAAATAATATATTTCGTGTATGACTGGTTGTTCTTTAGTTATGAAATATGAATCATAAACTTTGGAAAGATTTTACTCTACGACACCAACGCATTAAGCTTACGTTACACACTGCACACTGAACATTGACTAACACAAGGAAAAGTGTGTAGTGTATAAAGGGGGCAGGTGTAGGGTCTGGGGTACTAATGTGTAAGAATCAGGTACCTCTTCAAAGCCCATCTCGAACAGGCACTCGACCGCTCCCTTAATAGGAAGGAGTTTAGTGGAGAAGGTCGGGTTTCCTATACGGATCGACCGGTACTTCTCTTCATTGGGGTTCCTGAAAAGAAGAAAAAAATACAGAGAGAGAGAGATAGAGAGAGAAAGAAACAGTGAGTAAATGTGTCATTTAACAAACACACACATGTACACAAACACTGTTATTTTGTTTTTTTCCTCTCCTTCCATTTGTTAGGTTTTTATCTTTCGATAGTTAATTTTTTTATTTAACCCCAAAGTCTGTAATCAGGTTTTGCCATTACAAATGTTTCAATTTGTAGTAACAATGAAGAAAACATTAATCTTCAAATTTGAGAGAGAGATAAAGAAAGACAGACAAAGAGAGAGAGACAGAATGAGACCTTTTTTCTTTATAAGTAAATAAATAGTAAATAAATACAGAAATAAAGACATAAAATTAATTAGTTACAATTTTAAAAAAGTACATGTTTGAACAGTAAAAAAATGTCATAAATCAAAGAAAAGGTAAAAGACAGAAATAGACAGAGAAACAGAGAGAGACAGAAATACAAAGAAACTGAAAAAAGCGACAGTGAGTGAGAGAGAAATACAAGGAGAGAGCGTGTTAAATGTCTGTACTCTTTAATATGCAATTTTTTATGTATTATTACTTGTTTGATACTATTCTGTTTTTATATTCTTTCTCTCGTTATTTTATCTACTTTTGTTATTTTATTGTGTCTTATTTCTGAGGTTTGTAATACCAGTGTAAATAATTGTCACGCCAAAAAGCACCTTTAAATCTTGAGAGAGAAAGCGAAAGAGAGAGAGAGAGAGAGAGAGAGAGAATAAGAGAGGAGCAGGTGGATGAAGAGGGAGATGCAAAGAAAGAGAGACAGAAAAGTGACAGAGACAGAGGAAGATACAAGGAGAGAGACAGACAGAAAGAAAGAACGGGAGAGGAAGAGAGAGAAAAAAGGGTGAGAGATATATAGAGAAAGAGAATAAATATTATAATTATTATTTTTTATGTTTTTTTTTTTTTACAATGTTTACAAGTCACCTTACCTTTGACTTTAACTAAATGTCTATACTCTTTTATTTTATATACCTTTCTATTTTTTATTACTCTTTTTACTGTTAACTACCCCTGTAAGTTTTGTGCCTTATTGCCAAGCTTTGGCAACGTGAATGTAAATATCTGTCATGCCAATTAATCCCCTGTCAATCTTGAATATTGAAGAGGAGGATGAACAGAAACAGAGAGAGAGAGAGAGAGAGAGACAAAAAAAGGAAGATTTACAGAGATGCAGTGAGAGAGAAAAAGAGAGTGACAGAAATACAGGAGAAATACAGGAGTATGAGTAAGAAAGACAGAAAAGAGACAGTGACATAAGATATAAGAAGAGAGAGAAAAAGAAAGAAAGAATGAAAGAAAGGGAGGAGCAGGGAGAGAGACATGGGGAGAGATGAAGAAAAACAGAGACTAACAAATGAAGTAAGACAGAAAAAGGAGGGACAAAGAGAATAAGAAAGGAGCAGGTGGATGGAGAGAGAGAGATACAAAGAAAGAGAGACAGAGAGAGATACAATGAAAGAGTATGAAAGAGAGGCAGACAGACAGACACAAATACAAAATAAGAGCGACAGAAAAGAGACAGTGACAGGAGACACAAGAAGATAGAGAGACAAAGAAAGAAAGAAAGAAAGAAAAAAAGAAAGAAAGAAGCAGGGAGAGAGATAGAAATGCAGACAGAGATGTGGAGAGGAGAAGGAAGAGAAACGGAAAGAAAGCACTACAAAGAAAGAAAGACAAACAGAAATGCAGTGAGACAGGAGAAAAAATAAGGAAAAGACACAGATTGATACAGAGAGAGAGAGAGAGAGAGAGAGAGAGAGAATAAGGAAGGAGCAGGTGGATAGGGAGAGAAAGACAGAAATAAGACAGAGTTACAAAAAAAGAGAGAGAGATACAGTACAAGGAGAGAGAAAGACAGATTAGGAGCGGTGCAGGGAAAGACAGGAAAGGCAGGCAAAGGGAGAGAGTGAGAGAGAGAGAGAGAGAGAGAGAGAGAGAGACAGAAGTACAAAGAGAAAGATACAGGAAGAAAGTGAGGGGAGAAACAGAAAGAAAGCGAAAGAAAAAAACAGAGAGAGGACAGGAAGAAAAAAAGAAAGAAAGAAAGACTCAGAGGGGACAGGAAGAGAGACAGAAAAAAAGTGAGGGAAGCGACAGAAAGGAGGAGAAAGAAAGAAGGAAAATGAGAGAGAGAATGAGTGAGGACATGAAGAGAGACAGAAAGAAAATGAGGGAAGAGAAAGAAAGAAAGAAAGAAAGAAAGAAAGAAAGAGGACATGAAGAGAGACAGAAAGGCAGACAGAGAGACACAGAGAGAAAAAGGGGAGGTGGACAAAAAGATAGAGAGACTTTATCTTTGACTAAATGTCTGTACTCTTTTATTTTATACACATTTATTTATTTATTATTACTCTTTCTACACTACTCTGTTTATTTGTTTATCCTGTTATTATCTCTAAGCTTTGTCAATACCAATGTAAATATTTGTCAAGTCAATAATGCACCTTTAACTCTTGAAAAATCTTAAATCTTGAGAGTGGCAGATTATAACAGTGTAGTGTATCAGTTATTAGACTCATTGGGGTTAGTTAGTTAGTTAGTTGGTTGTTTAGTTGTTTAGTTAGTACCCTGTGCTTTAGACAGTGTTGAACTCCACTGCACTCCACAGATCCCTCCGGTTTAAACTCAGTGTAAAGAGTATAAACTCCAATAATCACACACTCTGTCTCTTTATATTCAGGAAGATGACGAGGCATTTATTATTACACATCTGTGCAGCTGTTCAGAGTCAACCTCTAACACACACACACACACACACACACACAGACACAGTGATACCTGAGGATGTTGTCAGCGTAAGTAAGCAGCAGCTTGGACACGTCCAGAAACACCTCGGTGGGATTCTCACACAGCGCAGAGACTCCGGGAGACCCGGCCATCTTCACTCCCGCACACAGTGCACAGAGAAGTGGAGAGGAGCCTGGAGCACAGGGGCAGCGTCCTAATTCACATCAGTGCACTTAAGCAAGAGTGATCAGGCCCTTTACGCTGTTTCACGCGGCTCTGTGTGAGCACTATACAGTGAGAGTCAGCGTTTCAGAGTTCTGGATCAAACCTCCTGCAAAACAGCTGTCTCGGCAATGCCGGATAAATCGCCGTGTAATAAAAAATTTCTACACAATTCACTCCAAAATTACTCATTAAAAAAACAAAATTAATAACTAGTTAATAGTTGTCTTTTCAATGCCGTAAGTTTTTATTTTTCATTATTTTTATTTTTTTAGAGTTCACCTTTTGATTATAGTCAGGCGTTTTACACAGACAGCTAAAAAGTCCTCACTTAAAAATAAAAGTCCCCATTTAATAATTAAAATGGTCTCAAATGAACAGCTAGATATTGTAGTGCATTTTGTAGACTTAATTAGATCTTTGTTTGTTAGCTTATTTATTTATTTATTTATTTACACAGAGAGCAGAATATGCATTAATTCATAATACTGTATCTACATAACTAAAGCTCTACAACTCTCAACACATTTAGAGTGACACAATCACTCACCTTCACGCGCTCTCGTGTCACACATGCAATTTATCACGCTTTAATGTTTAAACCAATTGTCTGTGGAAGACGCAAGCAAAATCACTTTCTGTCGAGTCAGCTATAGACGGCTTTTATTTTGACGGCGGCTCGCCACACAGGTGTATTGTAGCCGGAGCGCACGAGCACAAGCCTGCGCCGATTTGTTCTGTCCAAGTAAAGAGAAATAATTATTCTCGTAATCCGGTTGAAACTAAAACACATTCGCAGCTATGTGAGGCATCAGTCGCACAAAACAAAACAATCAAATACATTTACAGAGAGTCACACACCAGCTGGAGCATTAAAAGTGTGTGTGAGGGCAGTGACCAAGGAAGGAAATGCATTAAAACTATTTGCATCCATGTTTAATCATGTAGCACTTATGTTCATAAGCACATTCCAAGTCTAACAATAAATGATAATTCTCTCTTCATCATGTTTATCATTAGTAGTAAAAGTAGTAATTATGTGGTTATTATTATTATTACCTCTGCTATTTGCTTTCCTTCTTTTTAAGTAGTTTTCATATCTAGTGCACTTTTTTTGACCGCACAGCTAAAGGAAACCTGGGACTGTGGAGGCCAATGTGGTGATTGTCATTGTATTTATTCCTATTTTTACGTCCGTGATAGCATTCACAAGTCAATCAGCCTAATCCGCATGTCTCTGGAAACCGAAGTACCCAGAGAAAACCCAACAAGCACGCAGAACACATGCAAACTCCATGCACACAGACCCTGTGGCGGGAATATTCCCCCCTGTGGCGGGAATCGAACCCGGACCCTGGAGGTGCAAGGTGACGGAACTAAACACTAAACCACCGTGCCCCTTTCTATAGCTACAGTATGTACGATTTTATGCTGTATCCCTCATACATTCTATTTGTTCCACGGATCCTGCATGACTTCATTTCACATAATATTGCATGTGGTATCAGATGTGTTAACCCCTGAGTGTTCTTATGAATATAAATAGTGATAGTGTTTTGTGTATGATTAAACTCAATCAAATATTGTAATTTTGTCTGTTCTTGTGTGAATAATTTTACTGTTCTCAGGGGTGTCATAGTGGGGGTGACCACACAGGATCCCAATAAAGGGGCCACAATTAGACAGCTTATGTACAGGGCCTGGTATCTGTGCTACGCCCCTGTTGCCCTTCATGGAAGCTGCTACAGAGCACGTAGGAGAGTTGCCTGATGAGTAAGGTAGCCATATATATATTTTTTTGTTTAGGTGAATATTTCAAATGTTTCAGTCACGTGCATCTGTTGTTTCACTTTAACACTACAATGCAAGAATATGTAGGAGCCATGTAGGTTAAGGTGTTTTGTTTGTGTTAGACATAATGGCTAGGGCGTTGCACAGAATCAATTTCAATCCAAGCTTTCTTAAAAAGTTGGCAGCTATGCTAAACATACACAATATGGTCAAAACCATTCTTACTTGACACTGAAGACACCTTTTTATGTTCTCATGGTGGAATGAGCACAAATCCACACAGCCACAATTCAAAATCTACAGTAGTGGAACGTCTGATGATATGATGATATGTCCTATATGGCGTTGTGATTGAGATTTCTTATCGCCTGCGGAAAAAGTTACTCCTCGGTCTCTCTGTGTTGGCCCTTAGGAAGCGGAAGTGCTTTCCTGGCCGCAGCAGAAAGAACAGTCCATTGTTGAGGTTGCTATGGTGATTCACAATGCTTTGAGGTACTCATGTAGGAACATGCATGTGGATCTTGAGACAATCCACCACTATTCAAGCTGTGCTCCACATTACCATCATAAGGATAACTACACAAATCATGATTCTCTTATCAAGTAAATTAAGGTGGATTGGAGTGAGAGGAAGTGGTATGTCCAGGTACTGGTGATGTTTGCACAAAAATCACAGCCAAGCAGCTGGCAAGATGGACAGTGACTTACCTTTTATACCGGATTTAAGAGCAATAACTCACCATGGCATCATTGAATCATTGGGTTTCTCTTCTCAACAGATCTTTAAACAGCATAAATACATTTTTTAGAAGGCCCAGGTTGAAACATTTTTCAGAAGGAGACAGGTTGAGAGGTTTGTGGGGTTTCTCTTCTAGGTGTGTTTAAAGATTTTTAGGTGTGCCCATTAACTCCAAAAATCCAAAGACTATACACATTGTATGCTCCTACGTTTGTTTGAGGAAGGCCCACATAAAAATGTGATGGTTAGATGTCCATATACTTTTGACCATAGTGTATGTATGCGGCTAACTGAGCTTGTGTTAGGGATTTACTTCGCATAGCCGATTAACCTTTCAGTCCATTAGCTGTTTTATTGTGTTCAAGAAATTAATTTTAATTAAACCAGTGAAGATCGCTGAAGCTTTGCTGTATTATCAAATCCGACTGGGTTAATACATTTGTCTGTAATAACAGCTCTGAAATGTAATTTTTCGCTTGTAGATTCTGTAATTGTGTTTAATTAACGTATTTAAATGCATAGATGCATTTACACTTTAAACTTTTAGGATAAATCTAAATCTATTTTATATATATATAAAATTAAAAATAGATTTAGATTTATCCTAAAAGTTCAAAGTGTAAATACAAGGGGTATTCAAGTCAAACCAGGACTGATGCTTGGCCTCATCTATGCATTTAAATACGTTAATTAAACACAATTACAGAATCTACAAGCGAAAAATTACATTTCAGAGCTGTTATTACAGACTTGCTTTTGCTTTACACACGCGCTGTACACACATGCATACAGACACAAAATAAAATATGTTTTACGCACACACACACACGTGGTCAGTGTTATAGTAAACAGTACACGCATGCACAGATGTTAATTATACCAGTAAGAGGCACGCACCAAGACCAAGGAGGGGAGACAATTACCCACAATTCCGCAGCGCAAGAGAAAGAGAAAACGTTGGCTCAGTTGTGATCATGTGATGCTCGGCATCAAAAAAAAAAGCGCATGCGTGATACATGATACTTGGTACTCGTAAACCAAGACTTGTTCTTTTTCCAAGTCAAAATTTATTAAAAATCTTTGCTTGTTTTGCGGAACACTCGCAAACTGCGTTACTCGCAATCCGAGGTTTCACTATATATATATTTGCAGGTAACTGTAGCATGTGGGCAAATCTTATTATAGCTATATATTATGCTTGTTTTGTATTGCAGAATTTCAATCCCTTACGCAACATTTGTAAACAATTTATAAACAGTATTTTTTTTAACCTATAATGTACCCTGATAAATGTTGCATGTAGTGAAGAACTTAAGATCATATCATGAATAGTAGACTTTGGCACTTTGCTACCTTGTAAATAGCTAGTGGACATTTAAAAAAATATTTTTTTTTTTTTACTTGAGACAGAGAACAGAATAGTAATGATGGCTCATTTCTGATTGGCCAGTGGCTTATGGGATGATATGACTTCAGTCAGCAGAAGTTCCTCCCACGTTTTGCAGTTGCTGAGCAACAAGCAGCTCTACACTAGTACGTAGGGTGTTCAAGTTAATCCTGGACTTTTGATCGTGCAGAAAAACAGAACACAGTTATGAGAATAAAACTCCCTTTATTTTTTTTATATAATCCTCTGCTACACTAATGGATTTATCCCAGCATTTCACTAGTGCTTGGATACCATCAAGGTAGAAAGTATTTTCAGTACACCAGAGCCATGATTGGACTGCCTGCTTCACGTCTAAAACCCTAGCCTCCTGGGAAATCCTTTAATGGCCCATACATGTGGAAATGGCTTGGAACGAGGTCAGGACTGTATGGAGGATGTGGCAATATCTCCCATTAGTGTTTACTATGAATGCATAGTAACTTTCATATGTAATTAAGTATGAACTAGCTTAGCTATTTTCTACAAATTCTAGCTAGTTTGCCGCATGTAGCTAGTATTTGTTTAACATCCTTATCACTTCTAACAGGGTTAACCTAAATGAGTTTGATATTTTTCTAATGTTTTCTCAGACAAAAATGCTAATAAGATATTAGGCAAGCTAGATTATTTATTCAACACACATTACACACACATTACAAACATGGCAACTGCAGCACAACATAGCAAAACTCTTCGTTATGACATAATATTTATCTATACTGAACTTAAATTGTGAATATTGTTTTTCACTTATGTTAAATTTTACGCTTCTTTTGCACACGTTGTTTCAACAGTTTTATTGTACCGTGTCTGCAGACGTAGCTACCCACATGCATATGCGCATATTTATATATAATCATTAAAATAGCGATGTTTTGCGCTAGCTTGTATATTTGTGCTTACACTATTATAACATAATTTGTTTTTGGTCCTCAAAAAATGTATATATATATATGTGTTCAAGTTTACACACTTTGCATGTTTTTTTTCTCGTTCTTCAAGATACGCGTAAGTTAGCGCGCTAAGTTAGTTTTTTTGTTCGTTTTTTATTAGTACTCACGTTATTGTAAAATAAAAAAAATTTCAGTCCTCAAATTTTTTTTACATAGGTTCACATAGTTTTCTTTTTTTACTTTGTGTAATTTTTTTCGTAGTCATTACGATCTTCAAGAAAAGCGTAAGTTAGCGTAATTCTTTCGAGCTAACATGCTTTGTTCCATGACGCCAAATTTCAATCCTATAAACATTCATTAGTTGCATATAGCCCAGCCTTTCTGTAGCTACAAGTTGTTAAAATACAATTTTAACGTTGGCAAAATTCGCACATAGAGCTATAATTGTTAAAAAACCTACGATTTTTATCATTTTTTTGGCCTATAACTTACTCTGACATGTATTATGCATAATTCAGAACTTTAACTCCTAACTAAAAGACTTTTTCAGATTGCAACCTTCCACATAGCTATTAGACATTTTTTCTAAATATTTTTTTCTTAAGACAGAAAAAAGAATAGTAATGATATCTGATTTCTCATTGGCCAGTGACTTATGGGGTGATATGACTTCAGCCAGCAGAAAGCCCTCCTACTTTTTTTTTTTTGCAGTTGCTGAGCGACCAGCAGTCCCTAGACGCCCTCTAGTGGTTGAGCTCCAATAGTCCCGCCCACTTATGAGATGTAGCAAGCCAAATATATGAATTGGAATTGACATAATTGAAGTCATCAATTCCAATTTCACACGTGAGCAGGGCAATCAACGTAGGCTTGGAGTGAAGCATGATGGGAATGCAGTTGAGGGCGTTTATCAAGAGTTTGTGGACTTTTTGGGCACTGGTGTTTCATTGGTCAGGATTGAAATATGCTAATTAAGGGATAGGACGTCACTTCCCTGTCATTCAATGCGCCATTTTGTCTTTTTATTTGCTTTGAACAACGAAGATAGGTTCAGCGCGTGTTTGCGGTGCAATTTGTTTTGTCGCGTTTGGGGGAAAAAAATTAAAAACAGATTTTTTTTTTTTTTGCACATGCGGCGCTGTGCATCCAGGCTGCCTGTTACCGTTTTTGGCGCGCAGATTGGTGGGAAGTCTTGCTTTCTCGCCCTTGTAGGGGGAAAAAAAAGCGGTAAACTCCCTCCGAAAAAATATCAATCAGTGGCGCTAAAGAAGGTAAGATGTTACAATGTAGCAGAATGTAGCAGCCGCGTAACGAGGCGAAGTTCCAGCCGTGTCCTCGCGCTTAAACCGAAACTACACCGCGTTACTCGAACGCACACAAACACCACATGTTTATTAGATGCACGGGAGGAGGATGATGATGATGTTCAATGTAGAAATTTTAATAAAATGCATGTCCTTGCGAGCTTTTTTTGCCTTCTTACTCTATTCTGCATGTAAAAGCATCACATTTAAACATCATGTCTTAACGCATTTTTAACCTTTTTATATTAAAAAACGGCATGCCCTGATGTCTAAAAAAAGCCAAGTTGAAATGCATGCATATGTTTTTTTTAATTATTATTATTTTTGGATTATTGTATTATTTTGGGATTACTTTATTTGAATACTTTTTGTTTTTTATTTTGCACTTGTATCATCATGGTGCATTTTTATTTATCTATCTATTCATGCGGTTTGCATCCACTAAACTGCAAATGGATTAAGAGAAATTAGATTTTGCAACTTGCTTTAATACACATATGCTTGTTATCTCCTCTCACGTGCGCAGGACAAGGAATTCCTAACTCAAAGCTCAATTCCAGTGCCACAGATTATATAGAGTGTAGATGTAGCAGAAGTCAATCTTAAGTAGATAAGGATTTTCTTATTGCACAATTTAAGTAAATGGGGCAGAGAGGGGGAAAGCACACTTCCACAATTTGAAGTCGTCCTGTTTTAATCTACTTGAAGATTAATTTCTGATTAGGATTAGCTTTTTGTTTCACTTTTAGGACTGTTATCTTCTTCAGGTCTTTATTTACATGCATGCATCATTTGGGTTCTTGTTTGATGTTTTGCGGAATAGATGGATTTTTAAATTATTATTATTATTATAATATATATATATAGGCTATATATATATATTTTTTTTTTTAAGAAATCTGACTTTTTGCACTCTACAACAGTTTTTTTCTACATGGTTTGTTGATGCCTACAGTCATTTGAATAGTGACACTTTATTATTATTATTATTATTATTATTATTATTATTATCATAGCTTCTGTACACTATCTCAATGGATTTGAAATAAAGCACTTGGAATATGTTTGAACTGTCAACTACACATGCTTGAAAGTAAGTAATATAATCCTAAATATTAATATCCCGATCAGTGTTTTTGGGGCCAATCACTAATCACAGATGTGTGGAAATTGAAATATGTCTTTTAAAGTGTTCTGTTCATTGGAGTATTGTTTATTTATAATGGCACAGCACAGTGGCGTAGTGGTTAACACTGTCACCTTGCACCTCCAGCGTCAATTGGTTTGATTGCCACCTTGGGGCCCGTGTTCATGGAGTTTCCATGTTCTTTCTGTGCTTGGTGGGTTTCCTTTGGTTACACTGGTTTCCTCCCACAGTCTGAAGACATGCAGATTAGGTTAACTGGCATTCCCAAATAGAGCATGCGTGTGTGTGTGTGCCCTGCGATGGATTGGCATCCTTTCCAGAGTGTACCCTGCATCAAGCTCCAAGTCCTCCTGACCACTGCATCCAGGATAAGAAAAATAACATTATTTATTAATTAATTTATTTATTTAAAAAAAAAAAATTTAAACGGCAGTGCACAAATATAATTAAGATCTGAGATAGCATAATAAATGTAAAAATTATATATTTTTTAAGGCAATAAAAAAACAGCAAATTGCATCCTCTTATTATTTCATGTAAATTATAAATAAACTGAAACAAGAATAGCCTATAAGTGACTAAAGAGCAAGGATTTTTTTGCTGTTCCTAACTAGCATCAAGGGGCTCTCACAAATGCTGGGGGGAAAAACACATTAGAGTGTACCCGCGGCTACCCTCATGTGCCGATCCTGACACCCGTGTGCTACCATTACTTGCGTATGGAGTGCGTGGTTACATTGCTGCCGATCCACACGCTGCTCCCATATTGCGGCAGATATATTATTCTTGGTTTTTGTTATTTGTTGTTTTTTTTTGGCGGTGGGCATCCAGGAGGTTGCATCAACACCATATTTTGGTGTTAATTTCCCTTATCTTGTCTGCTGATGTTCCAGTCCAGTCTTCAAAATAAAATCTCCCTCGCCATTATAATAGACTTTCAATATTTTCAAGAAGACGACATATCTTGTGTTCTTTCCGTTTACCAGAGATTGGCATCCACTTTGTTGCATTACTGCCACGTTCTGGTCTTGATATCTTAATATCTCAGAGTATGACACAAAAGGTGATGACACTGGCTCCTCGTACATTCAATGACCCTGCCTACTGTTATACAGTGAGGGACGCCCGCTTATACCAACTGCACCGCTACGCAGGCCAAACAGAATTTTCTGTCTTGTATGTATGAATTAGTTACTCGCTTCTCCGCCCGCGTGCAGATCCTGACGCCTGTTGTTAATGATGCTGCCTACTGTTACAGTCAGTGAGGAACGCTTGTGACACTCACAGTGTGATCTAAGAAAAAGTTGATGATGATGCTGTCTACCACCTTCCTGTACAAGTGTGAGAGAAATGCCTGTGTCTTGTGACGGAACAACCTGCGCAGACCATCAAAACCGCAGTACATCACTATTGGCTTCAGTCTTTCTCATAAAAGCCAGTGACCCCACCCATTCTAACAGACTTAAGCAGCGGACTCATCTTGTGTCCTTGGCATTAAGCAGTGGTTGGCATCCACTTTGTTGCATTACCGAGCATACCACAGTATGACGTAAACTGGATGATGCTGTTACCTCTTACATTCGATGATGCTGCCTACTGTTAAACAGTGAGGGATGCCCACTGTAACCCCGCTACACCGGGCGCCCAAACACTGCCCGATGCTCTGCCCTCATGCCGACTGTTACAGTGCTTGTGACACGCTCACAGTATGACTTAAAAGTTGATGACGCTGCCGATTTCCTTCCTGTACAAACATGACAAAGCCACAAAACCAAAAACGCGATTGAGACAGTTACAGAATGTCATAAACAACCCGCGCAAACAAACACCATTTCGGTTGGCATCCTGTTGTATTACCGCCAGGTTCTGGTCTTGATGTGTCATTACCTCATAAAATGACATAAAAGGTAATGAGTTTAACAATGAGGGATGTCCACTATTTTTACATATACAGACGTGGCGAAAAGTTTTGAGAATGACACAAATATAAATTTTTTACAAAGTCTGCTGCTTCAGTGTTTTTAGATCTTCAGATGTGGCAAAGAATATGTACATTAATCAGAAATTGTTTGTTTGTTTGGGTGGTGTTCGCGATTATCAGTTTTTATGTCATACTGTGGGCGTGTCACAGCTGATTATCAGCCTTTATGTCATACTGTCATTATGTCAGCCGTCAGGATCTGCACATGGGCGGAGCCATAGGGGAACCTCGGTATGAGGAAACCCGAACTCACATAGCTTTTGAAACCCTGGATCCGATTGCTGAGCATCTACAGCGACGGCGCATGTGACGGGTGGGTGTGTCAGGCGTCTGGATCTGTGGGTAACCTGTAGTGCTTATCAAAAATGTGAATGTCCTGCTGTACTCACTTGTTATCATGTGCAGCACCTGGAACCAGGCTGCGCCAATAAAACAACAAATCTAAACTGAACATTTTACTCATTAGTAAGCAGCAAAGGCAGGCATTTCTTTATAAATATTAGAATTTATGCATTTCTTTTAGGAGACATTGTATTTCTCTTATCATCCAGAATGTGTCAGCCCACATGCACAGGGAGTGGTATGGTAAACTCGGGCTGCCCCGGCCAGCGCTAGAAACCGCTGTTTATTTCTCTCTCATCACTCACTCATCTTCTATACCGCTTTATCCTGTATTCAGGGTCGCGGGGACTTGAAGCCTATCCCAGGAGACTTGGGGCACCTGGACAGGGTGCCAATCGCTGTTTATTTCTCCCTTCATTATTATTTTTTGTGTTAATGGTTTTAGGCTTATTACTCTCTGCAGAGTAAGGCTCGAGCTTCTATTATCGATGGTAAAGCTTGATTTAAAGTGATGAATGAGGTTAGTTGTCCTTACTTCATAAGTTTCTCCATGTGGTTTTGCTTTGGAAAAAAACTTTGCATATTGCACATTTGACGCCTTTTAAAGAGACTTACTAATATTGCCAGACTGGCGACGGCATTTTGTTGTGGTTGTCGATTTGGGTATTTTGAGTCAGTAGCACAAGTATCTGTTTATGTGATCAGCCATTTGAGAGATAACCGATCAGTAAAAATAAAGTGATTATCACACGAATCTGATCGATTGGCGCACCCTTAAATATTACGTTTCTTTTCACACTTCACTGCCTGAAGTCTGGAAGTCATAATTACCATTTGCTTTGGTTCCTTCCATATGCTGCTTTGGCAGACTTTTACCGCAGCCATCTTTAGTCGCTGCTTGGTTCTGGTTCTTCCTGCCTTTAGTCTTCGGGAATCACGCTGAAAAGCGTGCTCAGATTGGTCGTGGTAGGGTTACAGACCCAGGCCTTTAAAAACTTTTTTTTTTCTTTGATTGCAGTATTATAAGGCTCTGTCATCAGTTATTTAGTCATACACACCCATGCCGTAACACTGCATCCACCATGTTTGACACTTCTGTCGCCTTGCACCTCCAGGGTCCGGGTTCGATTTCTGGCCAGGCTCGATTCCCGTCTCTGTGTGCATAGAGTTTGTATGTTCTCCCAGTGCTTGGTGGGTTTCCTCCGGGTACTCTGGTTTTATTCCACAGTACAAAGATAAGCAGGTTAGGCTTATTGGCGTTCCCAAATTGCCCTTATTGTTTGAAATTGTGTATACTGCGATGGATTGGTACCCTGTCCAGGATGTACCCTGTCTTGTGGCCTAAACCTCCTGGGATAGGCTCCAGGTGCCTGCAGCCCTGAATACAGGATAAAGCGGTATAGACGATGAGTGCATGCTCAAAAATCATGAAAATCAGCACACTGGTTAGAATCTGCTGCTGTCAGGACGCTTGAGCAGAGCGGGGAAGAGGGGGGGGGGGCTGGGTTTGGTCTTGGGGAGAGAGGGATTTTGCTGCATAGTTTATACAAACTTGGATGTATGCAGGTAAAACCCAGTACACGTTTAGATCTCAGTGAGCTAAACAATTTTCACTATGCATATTATTAGCTCTACTTAACAGGAAGCCAGTTTTTTGGGGTTATTTGCGAAATGCACCAAATGGAATTTGATAAACTCTTCTTAGGGGATTTATACAATTGCCGCCAAACCGGGCCAGTATGAGCTCAAGACATTAAGGATGCAAAATTGCGAAGGGATTTTTGATATCTTAAACGGTTTAGCCGTGATGAGGCCTTAAACTTATGGCGAGAAGTGGCTAAGAACTCTCTTAGTTATATATAATTATATATAATGATATTTAAATGTATGTGCCCACTATCTGTCTGGTGCGCCCAGGTGGCGATAGCACTGGTGCCTGGGCCTGATATTATTATTTAATTAATTTATTTTTAATAGATGTTCATGACTAATCTGGCATTTATGCCCTTGATTGCAACTGTATTTACATTCACAAAGGTCTCTCTTGATTGAAGACTTTGTCAATTATATGCCTACCACCTCCAGAGTTCTCTTTAGTTAGTTTTTTTTTGTGAAGTGTTTTTCTTCCACCAGAAAAGAAACTTTGCAATCATCTCCTTTACATTTCTTCCATGCTTTTTAGTGCTTTTGAGCTCACCAATGCATTCATTTTTTTCCTCCTTAAAGAACACCAAATCATTGATTTGGTCACTCCTACAGTTTCAGCTGTCTTTCTGATATGTCTGTTTTGAGGACTTTTTCACTTCCATCAGTCCCTGTTTGGTCTGCATGTTCAGAGCCCTCTATCTCCCGTAAACGACTACAGAATGCAAATTTAACACTGGGAATCAATCAGTAAAGTATCTCAGAAAGCCATCAAATGGAGTTAATGCAAATATTTTTGTCCAGTCGTATCCTACATCATTTTAAATCTATGGTGTTGTAGAGAGGTAATTGTGAAATTTGTGTTATAACCCTGAAGGTTTAATAATTCCTTTTGAAATCTATGGAACCTTAGGGCTCAAGCACCATGACATCGGCACTATGGCATCATAGCTCTGATAGTGTTGATGCTTTTGATAGTGCTGATGTCATGTGAAGGGCCCTATTGTTCTTCTAAAGTTTTTGTTTCCAATCATCAACCTTTGCTAAGACCTTTTTGGAGGTCTAAGTTTAAAAAAAGTCATAATTTTTTAAATTAGAATCTGCTGCCATTAGGACGGCTGGGCCATGGTCGTGGCACAGGGCCTTCACATGGAATTTTGCCTTATAGATCATCAAAATTTTATATCCTCCTCCTAGGGAATTTGTACAGTCGTACCAAACTGGTTCAGCCGTGGTGATGCCTTAAACTTATATGTTAAAAAGTGGCAATAACTTCCTGTTGTTTGTGTGTGGTGCTTGGGCCCAATCATCGTTGCTTTGCAGCTGTATTCTGTTCCCTTTGTAGAATAAGTGTTAGTAATCTGCTTGTTTTTTGTTTTCTCTCTCGTTTGACCTCAGGGGAGGAACCATGTATCAGTTTCCAGTACGAGGACTGGAGAAAATTCGAAGAACAAGAAAGAAAGTAAAAAATATTTTGAGTGACTTTGGCCTTGAAGAGTGCTTAAGCTTGTGTGAGGTGAGTACTACTTCATTACACTTTAGACTGCCAAAACTGTTTCCTTCTAAACTAGTAATGCTTGTGCTCGTTTCCTTTATGAATACAAAATTCAGTCATCACCTTGTGACAGTCTGTACACTCATTAGGTAGCCTATAAAATGGGCCAGAACTTCCATTATCATCTTGCATGATGTTATTACCAATTCTTGGTAATAACATTGTTATTGTTCATTATTATCAGAAAATATGCATCTATTTATTTTGATTGTTTCAGTGTGTAGCACCATTGGTCCTGTGTTCTCGGATTGAAAGCATATGGAATTTTATTGACTTTTAAGCCTTTTGATTTTCCAGGCAGAATTGCAAGCTGCCTATATTTCCAAAGTATTCCCAGTATGAGCACTTTGCAAACTGGTGCTCATCCTACTTTGGGTAGAATGTAACCCTTTCCAAGATGAGCATTATCTGTCCCATTGTTGTGGGACTAATATGGGAGAGCAAATACTGTACCAACCCAGGACTCCTGGCAACTAATGGCAGTGTCTTCGTCAGGATTCGAACCTGACCTTACTCAAGCTTGAACTTGAGTGATGATTAAACGCCCTCCATTAGAACCAGCTGGTGATGTGGAGTGCCGCACGATCGCTGGAACTAACATACTGCAGATTAAAAGTGGACTGAAGCATACTTCAGCATTTACTATAATGCAGAACATATATATTATTAGAACTGGAATGGTGATTCACAAACCATATTGCATTCTGGCAAATGAGGCTTGTGTCTGCCATTGTGGTGCAGTTGCTTGCGGACGGTAATGAGATAATATCGGTAGATGAATGTGCAGTGAGTGCTGCGATGCTTTGAGCGATCGGAGCCTTCTTAAGGGAGTGTATGAGATCATAGGGTTTGCTGACGCTAAAGAAAACCCAGGTTGGTTGGCTCAGACACCACTTTGGTGCACACATCTTACAGCCAGAGCATTTAAGTGGTAACAGACCAGGGTGTGATCAGATCAGACATCTCGCCAGCCAGCAAATGGGAAAAGTGTGTACAGTAGGTTCAGCCTTTATTTGTTACATACACATTACTACGTGAAATTCTTTATTCTTTACATATCCCAGCTTCTTGATAGTAGGCTGTGATCAGAGCGCAGAGTCAGTCACTATACGGCAGCCCTGGAGCAGGGCCTTCCTCAAGATCCTCAGCTGCCAGTCTTCCAATCAGTAACTCAGAGTCTTAAAACACTGAGCCACCACCAATCAGTTATTGGTGTGTATGCAGTGTCATACTGGGAATGCACTTCAATTGGTGCATTATAGCTAAACCCTGCATTTCTTGCCAGAGGTATTGGCACCAGAGCAGTGGCACCACCCTGTCTAGATGTGGAAGTGGCTGCCAGTTGGCAAGTCACATACCAGCTGTTTATGTGCATTGGGCAGCATCATAATGGGGCTCCACTGTGTAAAGACAGATTACGGAAGACTTGCACATTCATTTTGGAGTGCAGGTTCTTTTTTCAATTAAACCATTATATAGACAGTGTCAGGGTCCTTGGTTGGCATTTTTGACATTTGCGAAGGTGATGAGATGGAGGTCACCATCATCTTTCAATAAATGCTTCATTCTAATCTGGATTAGTAAATCCAAAGGCCATTGTGGGAACAAAGGGTGGAGTAACATTCCGTATAGCCACGCATGGTTAAGTGAAAGAAAGCTAAACTGCCTGGCCAAAAAAATCATGAATGGAGATTATTAAACGCTTTTATGCATGGTAAAAAATGTGACTGTAGAAACCACAGCTACGCTTAATAGTGGAAATAAGGAAATGTCCACATCACAATGTGATCAGAATTTAGGATTGGAACTGGGGTTGCTCAAGTCGCTCAGGTCTAGATTCAGCAATGTTATGCGGCAATAAAATGAAGTCAGCTGACGACCTGAAATGTACTGAATGACCAGGTTTTCACATCTATGGAGTTCTTCTTCCCTGATGGCACAAGGATAGTCCTTGCTTCAAATTGTCAAAGGGCTAGCTCTGGGAGCATGAGGAATCATCTTTACACATGAATTTACGGTACATCATCGTGAGGCAAGAGGTTGAAATTTTTTTTTTTTTTTCTTTTTAAACAGCCTATATAAATACACTGTCACAAGGTGATTGTTTTTTTCATATACAGCAGGGGAAAAAAGTATTGTCAGCCACCAATTGTGCAAGTTCTCCCACTTAAAAAGATAAGAGAGGCCTGTAATTTTGTTATTGACCAAATACTTATTTTCCACCATAATTTGCAAATAAGTTCTTTATAAATCCTTCAATGTGATTTTCTGGATTTTTTTTCCCCTTATTTTTTCTCTCATAGTTGAGGTATGACGGTATGACGATATGACGAAAATAACAGGCATCTCACATCTTTTTAAGTGGGAGAACTTGCACAATTGGTGGCTGACTAAATACTTTTTTGCCCCACTTTATCAATTAAGGAAAAAGCTATTCCAATGGATTACAATATGCTATGGTGGTTCTTTTCTACTTTTCAGAATTCATGTTCATTTTTGTTTTGTATAACTGACTGAGCAGAAACTTTCCTATGTCTCTAACTCAGACGCTCCAGGAGTTTGACCCAGGAGACAGCGTTTTTGATGCTACTGAATGGACTGATTTATCAGACGGATTTAATGGCAAGTGGAAGAAAAAGGTGAATATATAAACTTCTAAACAATTATTGAACCTACGTTTGTTAAACCCTTAAGCTAGATGTATGTTCGGGGTCAGGGGTAGCTCAGTGGTTAAGGCATTGGACTACGGTTCGGAAGATCCCAGGTTCAAACCCCACGACCACCAAGTTGCCACTGTTGGGCCCTTGAGCAAGGCCCTTAACCCTCAACTGCTCAGATGTATAAAGAGTTAAAAAAAAACAGTAAGTCGCTCTGGATAAGAGCGTCTGCCAAATGCCTAAATGTAAATTTTCGTTTGTATAAACTGGCGAGCACAAAGTGTGCTTAAGAAGTAGATATGTTGCACATACATTTCTCTCAATTGACTCAACATGCAGTCTGATTACTTGTTAAATGCTAAGCCTACATGATGTGTGATCAGGCTGTGCCTGTTGCTGTATAAGGTAGATGGGGAAAAGAAATGATATACAGCTCATTTAATTTATCAGCCAGAACAACTGGAAGGTTTTGGCTTTGCTCAAGCTTATTGGTGACGGCCTGGATTGGCCCAGTAATAGGCTTTACACCTGCCATAAGAAAGAACCAAGTTGGCATCTCATCCAGTGCAACCCACACCCAGCCAACCCCTTTCTCAGGAAGTATGTCTGGTGTAAAGCCTGTGCCAAAATCAGACGTGGCAGCCAAGAGAACAACATCCAAAGCTTTTTATTGGTGAAGGCCTAGAACAGATCAGATGAGTTGTTTAACCCTTATATATGATAACCCTACCACCCTTTTTTAAGATTTTTGACTCAGGCGGCACCACACACAGTAAGTGAGGTCTTCCGGAAAAAGGGTAATTTTATTAGCAATAAATAGGAAAAGCCTCAACAGCGAACACATCGGCCTTTTCCTCCTCGGCGGCTGGATCGCAAAAAGTGCAGCGGCAGCTCACGCAGTCCTTTGGACACTCTCTCCCATACGGCGATCAAACTGCGGCATTCATTCTAACCGCCTTTGAAGTCCTTGGGGTGCGTGGCATCGCCCCTCCCGCATGCCGCTCCCGCATTCTGGACTTTGGACGCTGGAAACCCCCCGTCTCACTTTAATAAAGTGGCGCGAGTCCAAGATCCATTTCACTCATCCTGTAGCAGCCGTGCCAAATCTAGTGCCCCTGCCATTTGACACATTTGCAGAAGGAGAGACCACCTATGTAGGAAGCCTCTGGAGTGAGGGAGGGGCAAAAAGATTTGGAAGCATGCCGGTCACAAATGCATACTGTGACATCTTCATCAGTTGAGATTTTTACCATTAACGTTATAGTACAGCTATAGTGTTGTTGTTATGTACTGGGAATTTCAAGGTCACAAAATAAACCTAGAGGTAGAGTGTAGTGGCTGCTCTACATTGCTCATGACCCTTAGCTTAAAATATATGGTCAAAATTTGGACCATCACAGCCATATGTTCTTCTTGTTGAACATCAAATTCCAGATTTAGTCTTGCTTTGTTGCTCTAGTAACTAGAGATGGACGAATCGTTTCCATTACATATCACAGTTTTTTTTATGTGGCAATTAATGTATAACCACAATGTGTTATTTATTTATTTTTTTTATGTTTTACTTACAAATGTTTGCATTTGAGGTGGTAAAATGTTGCTGTTCCACTATAATCCTACAGGAGACGAACTCTAAACTATTCACACATTAGCAATTAGCACAGCATCCTGTGTGGTAGGAGCAAATTATCCTGCAACTTTTAAGTGAAAGTTTAAGTGAATCGGAATATTTAGAAAAATCGTAATACTAACAGACTCGCAGTATAATTTGAATTGGCACCTAGGTATCTTTATATCGTACCGGCTGGTCCCTGATGATTCTCATCCTTGCTAATAACCTCAACTCTTCTGGGAAGGTTTTACTGGATTTTTGTGTGTGACCAAAGGATTCATTCAGCCACAAGAGATGATGTGAGGCTTTTTATGGAAATCATTTATAAAGGGCTGGTATATGGATGTGATGGTTAGGTGAGCACAGGGAGTCTAAGGCTGCGAGGGTAGCTACACTGTAATTATATGGTCTTGGCAACTCTTTGCTGTCATAGAAGAAAAGATTTCTAAAACTTTTGATATAGCTGTTAAAGTATCTCTTGACAAGATGTAGACAAACACTTTCCACTAAGTATGTCATGATCTTATGACTACAGCCTTAGATCTAACATCTGCACTGTTCTGTTTTTTTTTTTTCCTCTAGTGGACATACCGCACCCGAGGACTGTGCTGCTCTTTGTGTAAATTTTCAACACGGTCCTGGTATTCCTTCAGGGCTCATATTAATCGCTACCATGATGACGAGCAGTCAGCCTGCAGTCTCTCCGCCTGCTCTTCCTGTCCGTTTATCGGCCACCCCAAAGTCATCTCCAAGCACTATAGACTGTTCCACGTTGAAAGCCAAAAGTCAGAATCGGACACGGTGACACCCCTGTCTGCTAAAGCAATGAGCGGTCACACTTTTCAATGCCGAAAATGCCCCGTACGTGATGATCTCTTGTACAGCATGAGAAAGCATGTTCTTATTAATCATTACACCGTATTGTTAAATCGTTTTGCGGGACAAAGAGCAGACACTGACTTGAAAGCCCTTGGGCAGATGTACAGGAAATTCTATTGTAAGGTCTGCGGTGCGAATGCAGACACGTCTGAACATCTGATATATCACATTCTGACCTCTGACAAGCACAGGGAATTGGATTTGCACATAAACTCTTTAATTTTTGAAACCGATGCTAAAAAGCCAGCTCCCATTCTAGCGCCAAAGATCCAAAGTGGTCCTGTTATAGCAGTGCCACCTAGCCAACCCTTAATAACTCCAGTACCAGCTCCAGGCAAAGTCTTGCCATTGGCTAATGGTGGACCTAGATTACTTCCTCCCCCTAACACAGCGGTTCTTCCTGTTCAAGCCTCAGCCCTGGTTCAGCTTGCCAGCGCCGAGGCAAAAGGTTTGCTGCAGCCTGGGCAGCCACTGACTATACAAAATATTCAAGCTCCAAGAACTGTCCCCGCAACGCTACCTAATGTTGGAGGTACGACTCCTGCTCCGACACTTCAACCGGTTATTCCACACCAACAGCCAGTCAGGGTCGGAGTCCCAGGTCCTCTTCATCCTCCACCCCGTCAAGTTCTGCTTCCACCTGGTGTACAGTTTAACGTCCCAAATGTCAGAGGGCCACCACCACCACAGCCAATGATTGTTACTCCAAGGTTCCCCTTGAACCAGCCAACCCCTAGAGGTACCATGCTTACATCCCAGTCCCTTCTCAGTCACCTGATTCCCACAGGAAACAAAGTCGATGGACTGCCTACCTACACTCTCGCGCCATTACAAGTTTTGTCGGTCCAGGCAAATAACGTCCAAGTAGTCAGCAAAGCGCCACTGCCGGTATCCCAGAACAATGGCGCACATCAGCAGAACTCCCAAGATTCCAAGCAGACCAAAAAATGGGTCACCTGCCCCATTTGTAATGAGCTTTTTCCATCTAGTATATATGACTCCCATGTGGAGGTGCATAAAGACTCTTCCAAGAAGTCCAAGCTAGGCCTGGCCGCCCGAGCCCCCTTTTTGAAGAAAATGCCTGACAAGACAGTGAAATGCCTAATGTGTAAAGTCTTGCTGTCTGAAAAAGGTATCTTTGAACATCTTATTCATGGTTTAAATTGCTTGTTTTGTCCTGGGTTGTTTTACTCTATCAAACACCTGGTTGCACATATTCAAGTGGAGCACAATCCAACCCAAAAGGCCAACTGTGACTTCATGAGACGAGAGTATCGTCTTTATACTGACGAGTCCGGCCATCTCCTGTTTCCCTATTTTGACATTAACACCACAGCCCCAAAAGAGATGATGGGAGAGAAGGAGTTAAACTTGGCGCTAGTTACTAATTCACTCGATCTGATCTTTTTGAAGTTGTCGCCCATGATTCCGCAGGCTGTTTGCAAAATGCCCGTACCTAAGCCGGACAGCTTAGACTGCATCTTCTGTTCTGAAAAGCTACTGAACATGGAGTGCTATCAAATGCACCTTAGAGAAAAGCACTTTATCGTGCCTACTGTCCATGCCATCCTTAAAATGCCAGCATACAAGTGCATCTACTGTGGTGGGGTATACACAGGCAAAACAACGGTCAAAGCGATCGGTGTCCATGTATCCAGATGTCGCGCTGCGCCCAAAAAAATCAAAGGTTCTGAAAAGATCAATTCTGGCCTCAACATTGGCCCCTTAGTAAGCCAAGGTTTAGTCTCATTCCAAGCACCCCCAAGACAGACTATGGCTCCTGTCCCAGGACAAGTCCAAGCATCAATTCCAGCACATCAACCCCACGAGACAGATGCAGAAATGCAAAGCAAGTTGAGGCTGGAGCTGGCTGTGAAGGAAGCCATAGAAGCTAATAAGAGGGAGAGAGAGGCCAGACTAGCAAGAAGAAGAAGGTTAGAGAAAGAGAGGGTCGTTGGTGTGTCTGCTCCTCCTGCAGAAGTCCCAGTCGATCCTTCCGTGCAGTTTGCTCTCGATCCGACCGGAATGGAGTTACGCTCCTTTGATGCTCGCCGGGAATTCGTGAACAAGTACTTCAACAAACAACCGTACCCGGTCAAGAAGGAGATTATTGCTCTGAGCAGCCGATTGCTGCTGAACAAAACTGATGTCGCCTGCCAGATTAGCTCCAAACGTACCAGGTGTATGAAGCACCTGCAGCGAAACACGGCCGCAGTCTTGTTAGGTTTTAACATGACTGAGCTGATGAAGGTGAAACACAACCTGTTCATTCCTGAAATAGAGCCAGAGAAGCCGTCTGCAGAAACAGACACACAGGAACCCGTAAAAATAAATCTAGTGAATGAAGGGGAAAGGCTTAATGAAAATTTAGCACCTTATGAGGTCAAATAAATGGCTGAAAAGTGACAATACAGGATGGCCCAAAAGTCTGGATCCATAAAAGATGTATTAAAAGTATAAAGTTCAAAGAAAGCTTAAGTTGATCGCCTTTG
The DNA here is from genome assembly GCF_024256425.1 of Clarias gariepinus. Lineage (NCBI taxonomy): Eukaryota > Metazoa > Chordata > Actinopteri > Siluriformes > Clariidae > Clarias > Clarias gariepinus. The sequence continues at coordinate 13,308,364 of NC_071127.1, read as the reverse complement.
AATTTGCAACACTAAACACAAGAACATTGAAATTTTAAGTTTATTAGAGCTAAAATTAAACGTATCGTCTAATGTGGGTCTAAATCCATATTGGAAAAATCAATTTAAGGGAAAATTTCTAGCTATTACAGATTTTTGGGCCATTCTGTACATTCCTTCAAACATTACAAAAAGAGTGTATGCTGTCAACATTTGTCACAAAAAAAACCCGTTAACAATCTTTTGTAGCCCCATTTTTTCTTAGAGATCAATTTAATTAGTAAAGTCGACCTTTGAGTTTAATGCTGTTTGACAAAAAGTTTGAATTGTTGTCTTTCACAGAACAATACTGTATTACTGGTTAGTTATGTACGTTCAAGGATGTCCCCAATTATAGCTCAACTTGTTTGGTGGTGAGATTTATTTGGCCTTAAATAACCTTTTTTTTTGTACATACTTACCCTTATGTATTTTATTTCATGCTCTTTAAGTTAAAATGCATACTCCTGTAGTGTGTGTAATGACATTTAACGTATTTATCAAACGATATGCCCCCTCAAACTGAGACACTTTCAGTATTTCATCTTAAGTGCTTGCTCGCTAATCCTGTGCCTACATTACAGGATTGCTGGTATTTTTTTTTTTCCCTAAGAAGACTGTTCATATTTCCTTTTAACCTTTATAGTTATCTCTGGGCTTTGGGATAGCATTCACTAAGTTAAGTAGTCAAATACTGTGTTATATCTGTAAACTGGCTAATGCACTGGCATACCGGGATACATATGCCAGATCATACGAGATACAGTACAACTCTGTCTGGAACGTAGCGTCAGTCTTTGTCATTGCCAGTTATAAGCATAGTTTATGAATGTGTTTTTATAATAATAAAATGTAAGACTGTATGAAAGGGTGATGTGATCACACAATGTTTTCTGACTTGTCTTGATGGTTTGAGGTTACAGTGTGTGTGAGAATGAATGCAAAATAAACAGTCAGAGAAAAATATATAATTTAAAACAGGTGTGTATTTTTTGTTTAGTGATGACCTATTGGATTTATTGTATATAGACTACCAGCGTAAAAGTTTGGACAAACCTTCTAATTCTGATTTTTATTTCTTTCTGCATTGTAAAACAGCACTGAATGCATCCAAAATATGCAATAATCTCCTTTGATCGGTTGATACAGTATATTCAGATGTGTCTGCTTCTTATGTTCTGTAAAGCCTTTATAACGGCTCTAATCTGAGGTGCTGGTTGTTAATTGGTGATTTCTGAGGCTGGTAACTCTAAATGAACCTCCCCTTTGCAGCAAAGGTAAGTTTTGGTCCTGCTTTCCTGACATGGTCTTCATTGGAGCCGGTTTCATCATGGTGCTTGATGGGATTTGTGAATGCACTTGGTACTGTTCTTGCAAGAACTATTCTGAAACAGCTGACCTTTGTGTCTTAAAATAACTGACTTGTTAGTTATATACCCAATTCCATGTGTTATTTCATAGTTATTTTGTGGCGTTCTAGAACAAAACTTCAAGTGATCTTTGAATTAGAAGGTGTATCCAGATGTTTACCTTAGTATTTATCATTTTCACATTCTGTTGATTCTGTTGAATACATGAACTAGTATAGGTACTATGTAGTAGGTGGTACTATGATAGTACTACATAGTAGGTGCTATGATTTTGTTTGGAAATTAAAACACTGAAATGAGACTTCAATATGGTCTGTGTAGTTGAGCAGCAAAGCAGAGAAATTATAGTCTAAAGCAGACATAATATGCAATGCGTGCTATATTATCACATGTCGATTTGATCTGTATTGCGATTCTTTAGGCATCATGATTTAATCAATTGAATAAACATTGCAGTTTATATATAGTCAAGCCCGAAATTATTAATATCCAGGCAATATCTGACTTAAGTTTGTTGGGTTGTAGACAGTCATGGCTAAGACAATGGAGCTCACTGAGGCTGCGCATTGTGCTGCTCACAAGGTATAAGACCTTGTCTAAATGTTTTAAAGTTCCAGTGCAAAGTATTATTTAAAAAATACAAGACGTTCCGCACTGTGAAAAATCTAAGAGGACATGATCAGATGTCAAAAGTGACACCTGTGCTGACCAGGAGGATAGTGAGTAAGGTAAAAAAAGAATTCAAGGATCACCACCTAAGCCATCCTGATGAATCTGGATGACTGGTGGCAACATCTCAAGGCGGACAGTCCAACGGACGCACAGCGCTGGGTTTCACAGACACAGACCAAGGAGGACACCACTTCTCTAGATAAGGGACACAAAATCCTGCTTGGCCTTTGCAAATGCTCATCTGGACAAAGAAGAAGACTTGTCTGGTCTTATGTTCAGATGAAACAAAAATGTATTGTTTGGCCGCATGTAGTGGCGTAGCCTTCATTTGGAGTAAAAAGGACAAGCCTCCCACCCTAAGAACATCATCCCCACTGTCAAACATGGTGGTGGCAAGCTAATATTTTGGGGGTTGTTTTTCAGCCGGAGGATCTGGGAACTTAATCACAATAAACAGCACCATGAAAAAGGAGCAATTGGGCACCTGTGGACATTTCAGCACGACAACGACCCAAAACACATCAAAAGTGGTGAAGAACTAAAAACATTAGTGTTTGCAGAATCCTGACTTAAATCTAATTTAGAATCTGTGGAGGGAGCTAAAGATCAGGGTGATGGCAACCTGAAAAAGTTTGAGCTCATCGCTAAAGATGAATGGACAAAAATACCAGTGGAGACATGCAAAAATCTGGTCAGCAATTATAGGAAGCGTTTGATTGCTGTAATAGCCAATAAAGGCTTTTCTTTTGATTATTGAGAAGATATGAATAATAATTATTTCCACAATGATGCTTCTTGTACAGTCAGAATTTGCTCGGGGTATGAATAATTTCGGGGTTATCTATATATATATATATATATATATATATATATATATATATATATATATATATATATGTGTATATATATATATATATATATATATATATATACACACACTCACCTAAAGGATTATTAGGAACACCTGTTCAATTTCTCATTAATGCAATTATCTAATCAACCAATCACATGGCAGTTGCTTCAATGCATTTACGGGTGTGGTCCTGGTCAAGACAATCTCCTGAACTCCAAACTGAATGTCAGAATGGGAAAGAAAGGTGATTCTTGAAGCAATTTGGAGCGTGGCATGGTTGTTGCTGCCAGACAGCCCGGACTGAGTATTTCACAATCTGCTCAGTTACTGGGATTTTCACGCACAACCATTTCTAGGGTTTACAAAGAATGGTGTGAAAAGGGAAAAACATCCAGTATGCGGCAGTCCTGTGGGGGGATAATGCCTTGTTGATGCTAGAGGTCAGAGGAGAATGGGCCGACTGATTCAAGCTGATAGAAGAGCAACTTTGACTGAAATAACCACTCGTTTTTATTCATTTATTTTTTCGTTTATTTAACAGGGACAGTACATGGCCCTCAGCCTTACCAGAATTAGCTACAAGCTAAATTTCATCTGTAGTCCCTGGGCAGGAAGAAGTAACACAGTTAATCCAACCAACACATATAAATATGCCATAAAAGCATCATCACACAAGTAGCCTTTTAAACAACAGCAAAGTGTCACACTCTTAAGAACACATTAAAACACAACAGCAGGACAAAAAAAAATTCTATATTAATAGACGCGACAATGCAATGTTAGAACATGACAATAAAGAATTTTTGGAGTTTATGATTGATGAGTACATGATTGAGTAGATTTAGGCCATAATTTTATCTTATATTTAAAACCAGTAAGTGAACTGATGTCTGTGTTCTCGTTTGGTATGGAGTTCCAGTAATTGGAGGCTCTGATAAAGACGGCTGATCTGCCAAACTCAGTACGTCTGTGCTGTACGGCACAGTGGCCTCTACTGGTCCCCCTGGTTGTTCTTCTACTGTCGGAGAGTAATGATATGAACTCCTCCAATGGAAGTGCAGCCAGATTATTAATTATTCTGTACACTAAGCAAACATTGGCGAAGTACATAAAATTTTGGAAAGTCATAAGTTTGTGCTTTTCAATGATGCTACAGTGATGATACCCTGGTGGCTTTTTGTCTAATACTTTGAGAGTTTGTTTATATAACGTTTGTAGTGAAGCAAGTATTGTTTTTCCAGTTTGTGACTAACTTGTACTGCAATATGCAAAATGTGAAAAAATCATTGAGTGCATGTACAATTTAGCAGCATTTAGAGGTACCTGATTACAAATGTGTCTAAAATTTCTTAAATTAAGTTTAACAATATTGCAAACCTGCTTTATATGTTTCTTAAAAGACAACTGTGAATCAAGAGTAACTCCCAGATATTTAAAATGTGACACAGTCTGGATTTTTTTTCCCCATTTACAGTGACATGTGGCTGATTTTCATTTTTCCTTATATAAAAATATATACACGCAGTTTTACTGATGTTAAGTGTCAGGCAAGACTCAGAATGCCAGGTGGCAATTTTTGCCATTGCTGCTGTTAATTTAGTTGCCACTTCATATCTGTCTTTTCCATATGCCAAGATGACCGTGTCATCTGCATACATTTGGATGTCAGCTTCAGGACATGTTAGCGTTAGGGCGTTAACATACAGACTAAATAACAAAGGGCCTAAGACTGAGCCTTGCGGGACGCCAACAGAACAGTTACTAAATGATGACATTTTTTTCCAAACTTTGGTGCATTGTCTTCTCATAGTGAGAGAGGACTCCATCCATTTCATTGCATCATCAGAAAAATTAAAGTTTGACAACTTAGAATAAAGAGCATTATGATTTACTGTATCGAAAGCTTTTTTCAGATCCAGAAAAACAGCTCCTACAGCACTCCCACTGTCTAGTTTTGATTTGATTTTTTCAACAAAATAGCAGGTAGCCATTTCAGTTGAATATTTTTTCCTAAAACCAAATTGCATTAGATATAATGTTTTTCAGAATTTAAAAAGTCGGTTAACTGCTCAGTTAGCACTTTTTCTGCAATCTTTGATGCCACCGGCAAAATACTGATGGGCCTATAGTTGGCTACATCAGTTGGTTCCCCTGCCTTGAAAATGGGAACTACAACTGCATTCTTCCATACGGTTGGAAAAGTTGATTGCTTTATCGATAAATTAACTAGGTGTGTAATTGGGGTGCTGAGGGAGTGAATATTGTTCTTTAGAAATGTTGAATCCCACTTGAATATATCTTTTGCCTTTGAAGACTTTAAAGTGCTTAATATCTTACAAATTTTATTTTTAGGGACTTCAGTTATCTTAAAAACAGTCTTATTATAATCTAGTTTTACTATATTTTTAACTCTCGCACCAAAAGTGTCAGATAAATTCTGGACTGATGTAGCAAAATAAGTATTAAATGCAAAAGCTATTTCACTAGGATCATTAATTAAAATTCCATTCATTTTCAGCTCATGTCCATTTCCATGATTTTGCTTATTGTCTTTCTTTGTTAGTTTATTTCTGTTGCTCCATATCAATTTCCTATTTCCTTTTCCCTCTTTAATAATGTCCATAAAAAACTTTGCTTTTGCTTTCCTTAGTTCATTGACTACTTTATTACGAAGGTTTGTAAAAATTTGTCTGTCAGTAATTAATTTAGACTTCAGTGCTACTTTCAAGGCAAATGCACGTTTTTTCATCAAGTCCAATAAGTGGTCATTAAACCATAGTAGGTTGCTCTTACGCCGTCGATTTTTAAAGGATTTTGTATATTTTTCTTTAATTCTGTTTATTGTGCCAATGAAGGACTCACAGGAGGCATCTATATCATCTGTGAGTAGAACATCTCTCCAATCTTGACTTAATTCTTCCTTGAATGCATTCATGTCATATTTCCTTATTCCATAGGAGTTTTTAATTATCTCTTGTTTATAAATAATCCTTTTTTTTGTTAATTTCTCTGCAATAAGAATCATATGATCTGACAAACCAGTGAGAAGATTAAAAGATTTTATAATTCTCTCAGGTTTGTTAATAAAAATGAGATCAGTTTGTGTTTTTGAGACGTTTGTTATTCGTGTGTGTCCATCTACAGTATTGAGTCAGTTCAAACTTGTCTGTAAGTGGTTTTAGCTTTTTTCTAGTTGCTTTTTCCGCAATTTAAATTAAAATCACTCAGAACTATACATTCTTTCTTTGTGTCCAATAATTTAAGCAGGTTCTTAAAATGTTCATAAAACGTGACATCATATGACGGTGGTCTATACACGCCAATCACATTAAATGACATCTGCTGAGAGAGGGTAATAGTGATGCCAACACATTCAAGTCTTGTTACCACTGTACAGGCTGGTGGTGGTGGTGTAATGGTGTGGGGAATGTTTTCTTGGCACACTTTAGGCCCCTTAGTGCCAATTGGGCATCGTTTAAATGCCACGGGCTACCTGAGCATTGTTTCTGACCATGTCCATCCGTTTATGACCACCACGTACCCATCCTCTGATGGCTACTTCCAGCAGAATAATGCACCAAGCTCGAATCATTTCAAATTGGTTTCTTAAACATGACAATGAGTTCACTGTACTAAAATGGCCCCACAGTCACCAGATTTCAACCCAATAGAGCCATTTTTGGGATGTGGTGGAACGGGAGCTTCGTGCCCTGGATGTGCATCCCACAAATCTCCATCAACTGCAAGATGCTTTCCTATCAATATGGGTCAACATTTCTAAAGAATGCTGTTAGCACCTTGTTGAATCAATGCCATGAATTAAGGCAGTTCTGAAGGTAAAAGGGGGTCAAACACCGTATTAGTATGGTGTTCCTAATAATCCTTTAGGTGAGTGTATATCTGTATTTATAACATTTGTTTCATGTGCTTTTTTTTTTTTGGTTAATATTCTGTCTCAGTCCTTTACCATAAACCTCTGATAAAAATTATAGACCCTTCATTTCTTTGTAAGTGGGCAAACTTAGAAAATCTGTAGGGAATCAAATACTTATTTCCCCCACTATATATATATATATATATATATATATATATATATATATATATATATATATATATATATATAGCCCAAAACTATACAGCCAAAAAATGTATTCACACTTCAGGAAAAGGAAAATTTGTAAAAGTATATTTATACTAAATATATTGCTATACACTTTATTCTGATATACACTATCGCTGCAAATGCACTTGACAATACTGTTCCTGCAAGAACTATTCCAGAAAGTCTGACCTCCATGTTGTTGTTACATAATTACCCAATTTCATACCAATTATTTAATTAGTTTTTAAATTACCAGTATTGTTGGAGAATGTAGGAAATAAATCCCTAAACAAAAACAAAGAAATTTGCAAGTGATCCCAAACGTTTAAACAGTAGTGTATTTGATATGATAATTTTGGAGGTATGGTGACTTGGTGGTTAGCACTGTCGCCTTGCACCTCCAGGTCCTGTGTTCGATTTCCAAGTCCAGTCTGTGTTCATGGAGTTTGCATGATTCTATTTGTCTTTTTCTGAAGTGTGTATACAATTTTTTGCTGACTCTGTATATAAGCTCATATATATATATATATATATATACACACACACACACAAACATACACACAATTCTGGTTTACCTGCAGTGCATGCAGATCCTGATACCTGCTTACTACTATTAACTGCAAATTGGGTGTGTGGTCAACTTGCTGCTATTCCTAACTATGGCTTTACATTTGTTGTGGGAGCGCCTTTGACATGTTCACAGTATGACATAATAGATAACGATGACACTGCCTGCTGTTACATATGGCGAGGAATCCATGTGACATGCCTAACACACTTACATTAGGACATAATCGTGTGTGTGTGAGTATGTATGTGTATATATATTTATATATATATCCCTTTGTAATTTAATTAGGGACTGTGGAGGCCAGTGGTGATGGCCATTGTATTTATTCACATTTACATTGCTAGGACCTCTGGTCATCATTCAGACATTACAGGCAATCTGGGAATGGCAATTAGCATAATCTGCATGTCTCTGGACTGTAGGAGGAAACCGGAGTACCTGAAGGGAACCCACCAAGCACGGGGAGAACTTGCAAACTCCACACACACAGACCTGAGGTGGGAATCAAACCAGATCCTGGAGGTGCGAGATGACAGTACTAACCACTAAGCTGCTCACATGGCAATTTGA